>NW_028289193.1:907500-1115000 GCF_059628265.1 Tinamus guttatus | reverse complement strand
TTCCTTCCTTCCTTCCTTCCTTTTCCTTCCTTCCTTCCTTTTCGTTCCTTCCTTCCTTCCTTCCTTCCTTCCTTCCTTCCTTCCTTCCTTCCTTCCTTCCTTCCTTCCTTCCTTCCTTTTCCTTCCTTCCTTTTCCTTCCTTCCTTCCTCCCTTCCTCCCTTCCTCCCTTCCTCCCTTCCTCCCTTCCTCCCTTCCTCCCTTCCTCCCTTCCTTCCTTCCTTCCTTCCTTCCTTCCTTCCTTCCTTCCTTCCTTCCTTCCTTCCTTCCTTCCTTCCTTCCTTTTCCTTCCTTTTCCTTCCTTCCTTCCTTCCTTCCTTCCTTCCTTCCTTCCTTCCTTCCTTCCTTCCTTCCTTCCTTCCTTCCTTCCTTCCTTCCTTCCTTCCTTCCTTCCTTCCTTCCTTCCTTCCTTCCTTCCTTCCTTCCTTCCTTCCTTCCTTCCTTTTCCTTCCTTCCTTTTCCTCCCTCCCTCCATCTCACTTGCCTTCCCTCCTGCTTGCTTGTTCTTAAACACTCTAGCCTGGAAACGAATTTCCAGAGGAGCTTGTTGGGGAGACCGGTGACGTCAGATGTAACCCACCTTGTGCCACGAAGGATGAAAGGAGCAGCCTGGGTGAACAGGGATGGACAGGGTCCTCTTCCCGGGGTTAGTGAGTCTCCCGCTCTGCTGGACCCCGCAGGCTCCGCGGCTGGGGACAACCTGCTGGTGCCACCAAAACCACCTGCTGGGAGCGTTCCCGGCACGCTAGAAGTAACACACTCGATTGCTTCACTGCCTTTTAAGGCCAAACATGCCATTTTGAACAATAACCCATAAGAAGATCCCTCGCGCGGTTCTTTTTCAAAGTGTCCCCGCGCCGGCAGCAATATTGGTTATAGGTGACTGTGCAGCCCACGACCCCGCAGAGGAACCTCGGCCTTGCACATGTGCCACTGCCGACAGACTAACGGCCTGCGAAAAGGGAACGCAGAAATTCTAATTCTGCCCTCCCCTCCTGCCAGCTCATTGTTCCAGCAGTGACAGGAACAGCCAGGAGGGCCACCCTTGAGTCACTTAGTGCTGCTGCATGACTCTGCTGCATGGTATTTCTTTTGTTGGACATGCTAAGGCCGAGTGCCACATTTTCCTCTTTTCCAAGTGCTTTTGTGATTTTTTTTCCCCCTTCCCTTTTGATTATTTGCCTCTGGGCTTTTATACCACACAAAAAACAACAAGAAAAATCAAAACACACACACACAAAAACCCCATCAAGTTGCAAACCCCAAATATAAAGTTTCACTATACAGGGGCACAAGTAGAACTCTGTATTTTATTTATCTTTCTATTCATTCTGCATTTATTTTATCCGACGTTTTGACTTCCTTCACACAAAACCATTCGCTCAGAGAGGCAAGCTGCCCAACACACTGCATTACCAGCGAGAGCTGCCTAATTTCGGGTTTGCCATTTTGCTGATTTAGTGCCCTTAGGAAATATGATACATATCCATTAATGCATCATCTGTAAAAACTTGTGGACGTACATCCTAGCCTTTCATTAAAGTTAATGGTGCCCAACCCCTGAATGTACACGGTGTCTCAGCACTCCACAAGTTAACTGAGTTCATGCCATAAGCATCTTGTTTTCATTTCTGCAGATCCACAGCACAGACTGGCTTCCCAGGTGGCTCCAAGCGGAGCACAGTAGAAGTGCAGACCTGCAGTCTTGCTTGGCACCTGAGAAAGGCTTATTTCCAGCTCCTGAGCTATAGAGTGTTCTGAGAAAGTTGTCCTGTTTGCTCCTTTTCCACATATGTGCTTACAATATTATTAACCTGGGTGGTAGCAAACATATAAGGCATATTATTTTATTTGAAGTACTAGAGTAATGCGATGAACGTTCTGCATCTTCTGCAGGGTACTGCTTGCATGATATCAGGGTTGTATTTCCATCTTACTCTGCATACTTAAATTGTACATGGACATTGCAGTATAAAATAGTTGAGGAGCCGCAGTAATATCATACATAGTTATTCAGGGAAATGATTCAGTGAGACCTTGAGAAAACTTGAGGCATGTGATACGAGAGGATAGTTTATATCTGTAAACATATTTTTTTTTCCAAAAAAGACAGCAAAAGAAAATCTACTATTTGTAATTAGACTAATAGAATCCCTGTGATTCAGCTGAAGAGCACCTACAGCAGCAGTTGAGAGTGGCCGTAAGCAGCTGCAATATCCCTTATTATAGTGGGCAAGAACTGATGTGACCACATCGCTTCCATTTGGCACAGTGCTTGGTTGTGTGATTCAGAACTTCAGCATAGGGACTCTTTAATAAAATACTGATTCTACAGGGACAACATAGCTTCCTCAGCTCGGTTAACATTGGCCTGATGAGAAATCAAAATATTTTTTTCCTAATCCTTCTTCATCTCGGTTCTGAAATCAGTTCTTGATGGAGGTCACAGTTTTGCCCTGGCGAGTCACGCAGCTCTCGTTGGGATCTGATTGCACGGATCCGATCGTCCCAAGTGAACAGTAGGCAAAGGGTCGCGCATACAAAGGCTGCTGTTGTTTGACTTCCTTTCCCCAAAGCACAGAGCATGTGGAAAATATTTATCCATCGTCAGCCTGTGTCCCTGAAGCTTCACTGCTCATGTGCTTTTCTCTCACTATCCCCCAAGGAGTCCTGTTAAACTCGGATCCACACATCCACAAAATGACGTGTGACTAATACTGCTTTCAAGAGGACACGGGTAGCAAGATGACAGTGGCTCCGAGACGTTAACCTCAGCATAGTTTTGTGCTCCAGGATGCTTCTGTTGTGGGGTAACTGCAGCATGTGTGAATATCTGCAACACATTTATTGCTGGAAACGAGGATGTTTTTGAGACGTGCTCTTGTTGCTGAGGAACGAAGGTGCTGACAGTCTAAGTGAGTATTTTGGGATGGAAACCCTCCATATCTGGAAGCCAAGGGAAGAAGAGGCACGTGCCCCGTGGCATGCACTTTGCTAGCAGAGGTTGGGTCTTGTTGGCCATGGCATGGAACCGCAGGTGAAGATGTCACCTGCAGAGCCTGCAAGGCCCACGGAATGCATTCAGCCTCATTTGTCCTTTAGGAAGGGTTTGATGCAAAATCAGAAGCTATAGGAAGAGAAAGGGCACTGATTGGGAACAAATATTGGAATTCTGTCTGAGAACATTGAAACTCAGCAGCTACAGATGTGTTCTGTAAGAAACATTCAGACTAGACACTTTAAAAAGTTAAACAGTCCTCGGCTTGGTCTAGCTGACCATGACCAAGAAGTTGTGTTTTAACTTGTCCAATATATGTGTAATTGTAACTGGATAAGGTGTATTTGCTTAAATGATGCCTGTTCCCTTTCCAAATGGCAGCTGTTCATTTCATGTTATTTTTGTTTTTAAGATGAAATAATGCACTTCACAGCAGTGTCCTGGAGAACTGACAAACTCAACACACTGCACAACTGGGGAGGAAATAAAGCCTATGTAGGTGCCAAGGAGAAAAAGACATTACAGCAACACTTTTTTCTTTCTTTATTCTTTCTTTTGTTTGGGGGGGGGACATGCTTTTTTAGGCATTGTATCAAAAAAAAGTCAACATTTTGTAATCAAAAATATGAGTATTTCAGATGAAACGGAAATACATCTCAAAGCACTTTTTTTGTCTATGTTCTCCTAAGTTCCTGAAAATTGTCATTTAATAAGAGGACTCCAAAGAGAACTCTAAACCACAATTTTTCCATAGAGGAAATATCTATTCCAGTTGGCTTTTCTGTGACTGCTGCCATTTTTATTTCTTTCTCCTTTTGTTCATATTTATATATTTTTTATTTTTTATCCAAAAAGCACTATTAGTGACAATAATCATTATTGCTTTTTGTTGTTTTGAAGGACATTTTTTGATCCTATTTGCTTACATGAACTTCCTGTCCCATTTTCCTTTGCAGATCTTACACTTATATGTACCATGGATGTGTTTAAACTTTTGAAAATAACACAGCTTTCCTGTTGCATTATTCAAGCTGAAGAGTCCAGCAGCAAGTCACTAACAGCGTAATCCAAGTGTTGCTGCACTGGTAGCCAAGACACTCTATTATTCCAAGTGGAAATACAGCTCCGCAGCTTCTCCCCAATTTTGTTTTTCCACAAAATGATTTTGAGGCAAATTATAGTGATAAAAAAGCCACATGCTGTTGTCAGGGAATAGGTTCTGACTCATGAAACGCAGGATGTTGTGCACGGTAGTGGTGCAAAGAAGCCCTGGTAGAACTTGGCCGGTGGAAGTGGAGCTCTGGAGGTGTCAGTGACTCCCTTAGCGTTGTTGCAGTTTGCAAGCTGGCCCCAAACCGTCACCGTTTGTTCACCAGCTGAAGCTACCAAAAGTTCCACAAGAACTTAAGGAAAAATTTCTTCCCAGTGAGGGTGGCAGAGCCCTGGAACAGGCTGCCCAGAGAGGTTGTGGAGTCTCCTTCTCTGGAGATCTTCAAACCCGCTTGGACGCAGTCCTGTGCCACGTGCTCTAGGTGACCCTGCGTGTGCAGGGGTTGGACTAGATGATCTCTAGAGGTCCCTGCCAACCTTGAGCATTCTGTGATTCTAGGAAACTGCGAGACGACCCTTTTTTCCAAAGTGAGGCAGTGTGCGGAGCAGCTTTGGGAGCAGCCCCGCTCGCCCTGCATGCAGCTCTGCTGCTGACCCACTGCTCCCACCTGCACTTTGGGGCACCTCGAGCTGCTGCAACCGGGGACGGGACAGGGGAGCCCCAAGGTGACAACGTGGGGACTCGGCAATAAGCAACAAACTGTGTAAGTAAATCAAGAAACCGTGTAAATAAATCAATAATAAATCAAATAAAATGAATATAATAAATCAAAATCAAAAATAAATCAATAAACTGTGTAAATACCCATGTGTCCGTGCAAATTTTTAATTTTTAACTATTGTCATACCAAACGATTTCCTAATCGCCTAAGACCTTTTTTTTCCTCTTCACACTTTTTTTTCTTCGCAGTTCACACTGAGCAAAGCACTCGGGCACGTTTAGCATCGGGTACGGGGTCACTTGACTGACAAAGGCTTGAATCTGCCTTTCTGTGGTCATTAAAGGATTTCTCTTCATCAGAGCCTTTAGCTGAGGGAGATTATCTAAGCGGATTATGTTAAATGTGTGTTGTCTTTCTCTCATGCAGTCCTTAGGCTTTTCCTGCTTTAACTTGATGTATCATAAAAAATCACAAGCACCTGACACATAGAGCTAAACCTACATCCTTATAGGCTCGGCATGTCAACATTCTTTATCACAAACAAGGGCCTGTAATATTGAATTTTAGAAGCTATTTATAGGCTGGAAAAAAGATATATAGTAGAGGTCTTTTTTTTTTTTTCCATATAATTCATTATAAATATCTGCTTTGGTTTCTAATTTCCCAATCTACATACATGCAAATGTCAGTTGGCAGGTACTTCAGCTGTGATTCATTTTTACAGATCTACTTTTTGAACCAAATTTTAATACTTGGTCATTGCAGCCAGTTATTTATAGCCACTGGATGTAGGAGTATTTTTCTGGGATAAGTTTTACTCAAAAATGGTTTTTTTTTTTTTCGCACCTTCTTTCAGAAGACTGGCAGACCTCACATCAAAGAAACCATAATAATTCAACCCAAATATCCACTGCTCACTATGCATTCTTTTTACATTCTTTGGGGTCGCTTGAAGCAATCCTCAACTAAAGGAAGTCAATTCCTAAAAGCACTTTCTTCTGGACGGCCTTTCTCAGCGAACCATCAGTTTGTAAGAGTCTGAATTGTGCCAACGTCTGCTCTTATTTTTATGAAGACCTTACCTGTAATAAGTGGAGCTACATTTCTGGAATGTATGCCCAGAAAGAGGGAAAGAAGGTTGGAACTTTTGGGGGAGTTTCTTATGGTTTCCTATTTAGATCATTGAGATCTTTTTTTTTGGTTCTGTACTCCTCTTCCTGCTGATTTATCTGACAACAAGGTGAAACCAGAGCAAATAGTTTTCTTTCAAGATTAGGTTCCTTCTGTTATCCTTGGAGTGATGATTAAGTCATCCAACTGGAACCAGATTTATGAAACTGTTCACCTCATACCTTTTTTGTTCATTTGTTCAAACAAATTCTATTTTATGTATAATAATCGGCAGTAGTTTTGCCACTACAAATATTTCATTTTTTTAACAGAATATTTTCACATCTCCCAAGCATATTAATATTTTCTCTCAATAATCTTAGGGAATGCAGGCTTCAGTGTTTTGTGAGCTGAGACTGCTGAGGTCACTTGTGCAAGACCTAAGGACAGATATGCTCTCCTATATGGATTACATATTTCCAGGAGAAAAATCAAAAGTCTTTTTATCTTTGTCTCTGAATGTATTTATTATTATATTATTCATTATTATATTGTTGTTATTACCTGTGCCCATCAAAAGTGTGACTGGTGTTCTGCACTTGGGCTATGCTATATTTCTGCTAATGATGTTCTCTATCTTTCCTGTTTTTGTCTTTACTTGCCTGAGGAGATTTCCCCCTTCTGAAAATGGCATGCTGGACAAGGAAAACATCTGCTTTTTGGGTGACAGACGATGCTATGCTTCTGTAGACCTCAGGTACTGTATATTCCTAGTGCACAACATGCATATTTTTATGTGTTTATGTGTGCAGGCATCAGTGTCAGAGTGTGCACACACATGCACACACACACATACATGTGCTCACATGCCCTTACTGTGTAACCCGAGTATCCTGGTTCAAGTCTTATGCTTCCCATTTTGAGATTTTTTTTCCCCCTTTGGAAAAGCATAGTTTCCAACTTTGGGTTGATTGAAGCAGAGTTCAACCCGTGACATTCTGACATATCTACAGGAAATGTGTTACCTGTAGTTGTCTAGGAATCCAATAACTATCATAGCTATTACACAGGCTAAACCCCGTTTTGGGGGAGATTCTCAGATTCTGTGACCTTTTTTTTAATAGTACTAAAAATAATTTCTCAGGATTTTTTCAAACTATGTGTTTGAGAAACCTCGGGCTTGATTTAAAGAGTGAGTTTGGAATTTCTGAGCAGTGAGCGCAGTGTGACCGAAAAATTATGTCCCAAGTATAAAAGGATCCAGACTGCTCCGGCAGGCAGCAGACCACCTATGTGGCAGCCTTGAAATTCCTGCAGAGCCACCAGAGGAACCTTGTTTGTGTGCCAAGGGAAAAGTACTGAGAGGGGCTTTTCTGTTACAGCAGGATCTTCTGCTTGTTCTCCAAAGCGAAGGGTTGATGCCCAATGAGGAAGGTTAATTCCATATCCTAGTGATGCTCAGGAAAACACTGTTTAGCAGCAGCTTGCTATTAGAAATGTTATTCTATAAATGGTTGTGTAGCTGTGCACAAAATAGCACTATAGGATACTCTCCCAGCATCTGTACTTGTAATGGACCTCAGCCAGGTCTCTAAAAGAGCAGGTGATTTTTTTCCACTTTTCTGTTTGTGTTTTTCTATTTGTTATCCAACTGCATCACTGGTGCATGCAAAAGGCATCTGCAAAGGCAAAACAGTAGGCTGTGATCTGCAAGTACCTGGTACACTTGTGGAATTTGAAACATATGTTTTGAGCTTTGACATTAACACAAATGAAAGCATAATGTTTTATATATATTAAACATTCCCCTGGTCTCCAAAATCTGTGTGTTATGGTCCATGCCAATTCACCTAAGGGCAAGGGGTTCCATAGTTCTTTGAAATTTGCCTATTTTTCATAAAAAGATCTGTGTACCCTTCAATTGTTCAAAGTGTAGATATTACAACAGTATCTTGACCATCATGGTATGATTTATATTAGGATGAAACATCTGTAATATTTTGTAATGATGTTAATCTACAAAAGAAAGACAATTTTATGTATACATCTGAAATACAGAATATATGCAACAGCCAATAAACCTGGCTGATATTAAAATGGAAGGAGTATACAGTATGTTAAACTTCATCTTACTCGATATTTACAAATCACATACCTTCAAATTATTGCAGTTATAAACACTGAGAAGTGAATTGATTCAATTAAAATAGGAACCAGCTTGGAATCTCAGCCTTTTCCTTGAACCAAAGTTAATATTTGTTAGGTTCAAAAAAGTTTGGATGAAGAACCCACAATCTGTTTCCTCAGGCCTTTGGCTTGCTCGTCCTGAGCCCAGGCATTCACTTTTCCACAGCCTTTCGGCAGTGCTCTGACCTCCCCGTCTTTGTGTGATGTCCAATAGGCTCTCCTCAGTTTCCTGCTCATTGACAACTTCAGTAGGATTTTCCATCCGACTGGAAAGTCTCTGCAGTTCTCCTCTCATCACCCTCTTAGCAGGATCCGTTCGCTGCCTTTGGAGAACCTCATAGTTGTGAGGCCGCTCAGGGTGAGTACTGAATCCCCAGCTCTCCCCTCACCCTCATCTGCACTTCATGGACAACTTGGTTTGTCTATCAACCGCATGCTCTAATGCACCTCTTACATTAACTGGGAAATCCCTAACCATCCAGGAAAGCAACTTTGTGTCGGGACTGAGGTGCAAGAGCAGTAGGCAGAAGAAAGCAAGTCATGTTTTAAAAACCCTGCAAAAGTCCTCAAATGGATGATGGGAAAGTCCGAGAGCGATTGTACAAAACAAATCAAGGAGAGTTATGCAAGTACTCAGAAGCCAACAGGTATGATATTCCCAAGGTTATATTTTTCAAGCATAAGAGACATAACTGTATGTTGTGCAGTAATTTGTGCCATCGCGGTGCAGATATATGACGCTGCCATTCTGATGTGGCACAACAATGATGAGAAGATATGTGGAACCTGAGTGAATGGTCTCCCTGACCCTTCATAGCATTGTAGGGTCATGTAGATCCGAGTCCCCTTAACAGCATATTTTCTGTGACCAGTGTAGAGTCGCAGATTTTTCCAATGTACCATACAAGATTACATATGAGTTCTTTCATACTTCTTTTGCAAGCAAAGCTGTCATGGAGAGCACTAAATTAAGACTGAATTATGACCAAGTCATGATTCTATGTACAATATACAGTGTCCCTGTGTATGTGCATATACATGGATACACAGGGTTGTAGAGGTTCTCAGGAGGCAACTTGTTAATGGTAACCACTGGGTAATGTACCCATGTATCCTACTGACCACAGCTGAGGTTCTAACCAAGAAGCTCCTGACTTGGTCTTGGCGTTGAGGTTTGGAGAGGTTATATAAAGATGACTTTGTTTCCCATGCTGACTATTTGCTAGGCCAGTTTCCCAGTTTAAGTCAGAAGACCACGAGTAAACAGTGGTATAGTGTGTTTGTCAGTGGATTGGTGTTAGGGATGAAAGAGGAATAGCTACCTAGTGTCCTCCTCAGAGCTCCTCCGTTTATCTCCACAGCCTGGCGTGCTGCTCCCTTCCAACCCATGGGCCTCAATGCACTTGCTCTGCCTTCGTGCTCAGTACACCCTTGTGAGCTGTGTTTTGTAGCTGTTTAGAGCCGTCAACTTTACTCAAAGGAAAATAACATTAAGACATCCACAGCTGCCAGTAGACCATCTAAACAGTCCTTATGTGTCTTCTGCATCTTATATATCCGTATTTGTCTTATGCATAAGGTCCATAATCTTTAATGAATGCCTTCTCAGGAAAGATAAGGAAATATGGAATATAAAGAGAGCTCTGTTAATGTTCGCTATCTAAAAGCTAGCTGCCTCATCCAAGCTGTCTGTCTAGGCTCTTTCTTTAGGCAAAGAGATAAAAACATATGGAAAGAATCGGAAGAAGAGATGAATCACCATCTGGTTATGTCCATAGGAGACCTGGGTATCTAGTGTGGCACCTGACTTTCAGAAGGTTAAAGCAAAAGGAGTCGCTTCCCCAATAGTTTAATAAGTTATCGCAGGAAGCCTTTGAGATGGGCAGGCTTCCCAAAACAAAGATTAGAGCCTTAACCTCTTTATGCTCATATGGGCCTGCTCGGGCCGTTTTAAGGCTGTTCTGTGCCACTGATGCAGCACAAAACAGCTGCACAACAGCACTATCTGGTATCAATATCTGCTTCCGATTTTGCACATATAAAATATGTACACAGACAAACACAGATGCACATACACTTGTGGGGCACAAAGGGGGAGAGATCTTAACTCTTTACAGTTTCTGAAAGTGATGAACTGAAAAATATATATAAATCAGAGAGCACTTAGAGCACTTGTAGGAAGAACTGTGCCAGACACAACCGGTGGGCATTGCATGTGTCAGTAATTCATCCTGAGTTGTTGATGTACTCAGACTTTGCTTTGGTGACCCACTCTCTTTAACTGCAGCATGCAGAGATTAATATCCTCACTAACACTCATGCATTTGGCAACATGCTCTTGCCCAATTTTTACTGCCCCCCTAAGGAAATAAGAGCACTGTGTATTCTAGGAAAAAAACACAGTTAAAATATTCATATTTCCATGGTTGTGTGTGCCTGTTGTGTAAGTTTTCCTTGGTGGCAGTGAACAAAGTGCTCTTCTGTGGAGCAGGCTCTCCCGTCTCCTCCAGCAGACTCCGTGTCTGTGCAGGGAATTCCTGTTCCTGGCCCAAACCCACAGGCCCTGCAGGACAAGGCCGGCCTCTCTCATTCTCCCGGCCCGATAGCTGATCCGCTCGCTGCAGAAACGGGCTCCAAAACACAAAAAAAGAGGGGAGGAGTGGGATGAAAGAGCACATGGGTACTTCCCGCTCCTCCTGTGACCTTCAATAAGCATTTATTTCTTAAAGCAAATCTGTTCTATTTTTGTAGAAATTTCGATGGACCTCGAGCTTCTCTGCTATTGATTTAGACAGATTAGAGGTACCTGGCAGTGTTGTTGTGCCAGTGATAGCACAGCAAAGAATCCTTTTGCTCCTTCCCTCTCCTACCCTTCCCAGGAGGACTTTGCTGGTTGTTGTTGCAGCGGCAGCGAGCAAGGAGCATCCAGAGCTAAACAGCAGGCAGCCACAGAGAGCTCTCTCTGTTCAGGCATTAGTCAAAGGACCCACGGAGCATATTTTGTGGCTACTTATGGTCAGGGAGGCATGCATATTTTGTAAAAGTCGTCCACTTTCAAGACAGGTAATTGTGTATCCTTAGCTGCACTCGTGTTTTTTTTTTCTTCCCTAAGGCTGGAGTGGCACCTTGCATTCCAGCTGGTGCCAAGGGCACGGCATAACTGTGCTGCAGCTGCTGTTTAATTCCTGTTCTCCAGTTGCTCATTGAAGAAAACTGCAGCAGCGCTGTCGGTCTGTCCTAGCTGCATCTCCCTAGCCAGCTGCTCTCCCTTTGATGCACAGCACAGGAAACTGAGGGGTACAGTATATGAGGCTGCTTTATTGTCCTCTGCAGCTATGCTTTCCACGGAGAGCAAGGGTAATTATTCTATTTCTGTTTCAGTGTCAGGTACCACATGGTTTGTGCATTCGTCTCTTAGAAAACATGTTTTGCTTTGATGTTTGCTTTTCTAATGGGCCTAGTTTGCATAATACCTTCTGCTGCAGAAGAATGCTGAATCTACAGATGAGCTATCACTGCTCCAAACACTGATTGCTATCAGCTGGCTTGCCCAAGGCCTTGGCTGGGGCTGTGCATGCGTGTGCCTGTGCGTGTGCCTGTGCGTGGGGAGGGAGGGAGGGAAATTTCCTGTTTTGGGCCAATTTTGACATAGTGCATGAGCGGAGAGGGCTGCATCCACCGGAGCGTTGAAGCTGCTGCTGGTGCAAAGCGTCGGAGCAGGTTCTGTGCAGGCGAAGGGGTGGTTACACTTGGGAAGGGAATGGGATGACAGGAAAATGAGAAATCTTTTCTTTTTGCCCCCCCGAGTTTTGCTTGCTGCCCTAATGTCTCAGGGGGCTTCTATGAACATCCAGGGACTGCCCTTTCTGCAGTGTTGCACGTGCTTCTGGCTCCAGGGCTGATGCAAGAGCCCCGAAGATTCAGAGGTTTATTTCAGGAAATATCGGCGCATTCCAATGCCCTCCGAATGTGTCTGTTCAGAGATCTTTGGGCCAGAAATGGGGGCTGATCCCCGGAGAAGAAACTTTCTCACAAGATTTTTGGAACTTCCTGGCTTTAGTCAGCAGGGACAATTGGAAATATCATGAGAATGATAATAAGTAAGAGTAATTTGTGCTGACATAATGACTTCCATCTGTAGATCTGAAACAATTTCATGAACATTAATGAATTAGTCCCTTTATTATCCTGCGTGACAGGGATGTTATTATCCCGGCTTTGCAGCAGGGGTAACAAAGGGACCGTAAAGGGCCTGATCCAACTTTCACTGAGGTCTATGGGAAATTGCCGGTGACTTTAGTGGGAGCTGGATCGGCCTCTCCGTGGGTTGTTCAAAGCCACATAGCGAGTCAGGCCCAGTTTGGGAACCGGACCCAGAGCCGCTGGCTCCGCGCTCCATGCCATGGCCACAGGACCGCTTTGTTCCTCTCAAACCCTCAACTATCTTCAACTCTTTCATTACTCTTCTGTCTGGAGGTGCCTGGAGTTGAAAGCTTACAGCAACAATACAGAAGATTCATTTATAGTGTTTCAAACCTCAGCAGAAAGCTTGGCTCTGCTCTTGCTTGAGGTAGGAATTTCAGCAAGACCCATTTCTTAAAGAGGTTTCCCTAGTCAATGCTTATTGGAGACCCAAAGGTCTTTAAAAATCTGTCTAAATTATAAGGGGTTCCAACAGGGAAATCATCCCTTGTGCAAGTCCTGCGAGAAGCTGTGGAGAGTGGAGGCCTCTCCCTGCAGACCAGACCCTCCCTTGGCTCCTGCCTGCCCCTCTTGTGCTCCTGCCCTTTATTTTCCAGGCTGCTTCCCACCTGCTCCCGGGATTAACCCCTTCCTGCTCGTTCCAAGCCTCGCGGTGGATGCATGCAGTGGCATGCGGGTGCCATGCAGATGTGCGGTAGCCAAAAAATCATCATGAAGCAATGCAAAGTGACCCTGCTGAGCCCTTTGGTACCAATTAATAAGCGAGATTACTGGTTTGCGGAAATCATTATTATTATTATTGCTATAAGGTAGTTTGAAGGATGCAGCGGGACAGTTTTGGGGTGCTGTTCTCCTTCGGAAAGGTTCTGCTAAGCACGAGCACGGCCGTCCCTCCCGAGGCTGCTGCTCCCGGCTGGTCCAGGAGCCCGGTCCGACCCGGACCACGTGCAGCAGGAGCCAGCAGGAGCTTTGGGCCGGGTCTGCACGGCCGGAACCGGCCCGGTGCCTCGTGAGCAGACCCGCTCCCGCATGGGGCGCAGAACACCATCTCCACGCGTATTTTTCTAAAGAACGAAATTAAAAATAATAATTTTTTTGATTTGAGGCTGAGAGCTGAAGGCAGAGGTAATGGAATAACTCTAAGGACGCCTTATAATTGAATTCAGTCTGTGTGGACCTTTTTGAAGGGTTGTAACAAAATCTCGCTCCCCGTAGGGCCAGCACTTGCAGCCTCCACAGTAGCCCCTTTCTGAGAGGCTCCAGACAAGGGCAAGCTGTTCAGGAGGAGCCGTGGTGCTCAGCAGCTCTACGTGTTCCATTTCTTTTTTCTTTTTTAACATTTCATCGCTCATGGGACTTTAGGCACTAGCGCTAATTTTCAAGAAGGCTCCACTGTAGTTTTCTGAAGTTTATTTAACTGTATGAAAACATTTCCAAATAAATTATGTAATCTACAAGATATGTATGTTGTTTGTGTGCTGCTTTGCTGGTGTTTCTACTGAAATGCTGCTGGAAAGGGCATGAAGCTGACCTGGGATATCATCGCTTCATTCACTGATTGTGATTATTCCTTGGCCATTTCACTTCTCCCCAGGACACTCTCCGTGATATAAGGTTAACTTATATGTAAGGTTTTACAATGCAGCCCATGAATTATATGTTTTATAGAACAACTAATAAACTAGTTGAAAAGCGCACAGGTGAAGGAGATCTTTGTGGCCCTCCTGAAGATTACAGGTACAAATAAGTATTCAATTTGGTTATGTGGACACAGTTCATCCTTTTTTTTTTAAATAAATAAATAAATAAATAATATAGATGGATCCCGTCTATAATATAAATGTACTATTTATATGTTTATTTCTGAGAATGTATGTGTGTCTGTTCTTCAATCCATGTGCAGAATAACTACTGAGGGAGTGAGCCCTGGTAAATACTTTCCTTTGAGAGCGCCCGTTAAGAAGCACGAATGAAGGTTGAGGAAAGGTTCATGGCTCTATGTTGGGACGACGAGCTCTCCTCCAGCGGCTCCCCTGCTCCTGGATTGCTCCCGCACCTCTGGCCTCCTCACCCATGCTCCTGGTTTCCTCACTGCTCGTCCTCATCTACGGCTGGGCAGATCCTGCACTGCCGTATTCACAACATCTCTTCAAAGGCAGCCCACACTCCAAGTGAGGAGCCTCTGTGAACACGGGGACAAGCAGGGATTTGTTCACCGAATCCCGCTGCAGGAGACGCTTCCATGGGGAACCGCTGAAAGGTGGCGGAGGTGGGACACGGGGTGGGTTTGGATGGGCATTCTGAAAGCGCTGGGTGAGCTCGATGCTTGGGAGGAAAATCACGGTTACGGTTCCCATTGTGTTCTGCTGCTCCTGCTGCCTGGTCAAATCCCAAAGCCTTCCTTTAGGAAACAAATCCCGTCCCAGAGGAAAGCCGGCGAGCAATCTGTGGTGGAAATAAATAGCAGTAAACCATGCAATGAATAATAGGAGGCAGCAAATAATTCAGTACCAACCCAGGGCTTCCTGTGGGTAGGACAGAAGAGGAATCAGACGCTAGATGAGACACTGTTTGACACGGAAAGGGCATTAACTTCTGCTCCTGCCCCTTCGAGCAGTCCTTGCAGCTTCATCGGCCAGTCCTGTGGCCCTCACCGTGGCCTCTGCCTGGTAGAAAATTAAAGGAAACTGTGACAGAGGCAATGGGAAGTAATCTGGAACAGGCAACAGCCATTGCAACGTGGTGGGGAGCCCCAAACGTGCTGCTCTCCAGGGAACTCGGGGTATGGTGAGCGTTTATTAAAAAAAGGAAAAAAAAGGAGTGCTGGTTGCTTGAAAACGAGGAGAGTTATCCTTAGTAACTGTGTATTTGCATTTCAAAGTGGTAATTGCAGGTATGTGTATACACAATTAAATCGGCTGCACAGAGTGAAAATAAACAAATAATCAGTATTATTAGCCAAGCCCTAATGAACATTTTTTATAACATAAATTAACATGTTCTTTGAAAGAGCAGCAAAATGAGATATTGTTGGAAAATCTCAAGGACTGTGAAAGCACCAGATGAAATGAAGATGCGAAGTGTCGCTGCCGAGTCCTTTGGAATATCCAGCGGCGGGATCCGGCCAGCTCCCCGCTGCACGCCTTTCCATCCCCGTTGGTAACACATTTAGCAAGTTCCTCTGAACTCTGAGCAATCAGGCACATAGATGGCATTCCTCAGGCTTGCTCCAGCAGGCTCCCTTGACGTTTGCACTCTTGGAAGCTATTCTAACGTAGCTGTTTATGAATATGTAACATGCAAACTGGATCTTGCCCAAGAACTGCTCCGCTTTTAATGACTCTGCTCCTGTTTGCACACACGCACTGCCAGCTCTTCTCCTTCCCCGTAGGTGAGCTGAGCAGATCCAGGAAATTTTAGCCTTTTCTGTTTTGGGGGTCTGTGACAGGAATTGTGCGCAAGCTGCTGCTGTTTCTTGCAGACATTCCTCACATTTCTGACACACAGTAGGGTGGATACGTGTTGTGTAACAGCTTTTTAACCTTAGCATTAAACTGGTCAAGTGACAAAACGCTGCAAGAAAACTAGTGTGTTCAAGTGATGTTGGCCAATACTTATCTCACGTACCAACGTAGCTCTGTTTACTGCGGCCAGATCTTAAAATAAAGCTCTCTCTTGTTCTTTCTTTTTTTTTTAAGTCTTTTCAAATCCCTGTCCTCACTCTGTCATGCTGCCCGTGGACAGCAGCATGGCCTGCTCTGACCACATGCCTTGGAAAGCAATTCAAGGGTAGCTGAGTCCCTGTCCCCATTCAGTCTGTGCCTTCAGCACAGAGAAGACAGTCTTCAATGCAGAATGCCTTTCCTGACAGTCAGCTGTGTCCTGTTTTTAAAATAAAAGCAAATAACTAGACGATTTTATTCTTTTTCCTAAACCACTTTTCAAATCAGTTCCCTATCCCCCCGGTACTCTTCTACCTACTCCCATGTCTTGGTTCGTGGTTCGACATTGAGTTCAAAATGTTCCAAGCTTGTTTGCAAAACCTCACCATCCTCTTGCATTCTCAGCATGCTATTGTGCTGCCTAATCCTTGGTGGTAATCTGTCTTTTCAGATCAGTGCTTGCCTGGTATTATCAGAGGGATCAAGAAGAGTTTTCAGCTGGCTGAAGGCATCACTTAACGCACAAGGGGTATCTGGACCGGCATCTACCTATGTCCCTGCAGTTTTACAACTGTGAAAATCCCTTTGGAATAAAGCAATTGAATATAACGAAGAGAGGTAGCTAAGCTGAGACCTTAGCAAATGCCAAACAAAATAGAAATTAGAAAATGGAAAAATATTTTTTCTATTTTTATGACACTTTCTAGACTGCATTAGATTCAAGTCCACCAGTAAGGATTGCTATTTCCAGTTCCAGGTCCTTGTAGAGTCAAAAGACCTGCTTTTTCTTCTTTAGTGTATGCTTTATCAGCTTTACTGTGTAAACTCGAAACATTTCCCAAACGAGATTTGATTTTCCTTTCATTTTCTTTGGGAAAGATAGAAGATGTTTTCCTCTATTAAAAGATACTTAGGTTTGAAAAAAGCAGAAAAAAAAAAGGCAGGAAAAAAAAAAACCAAAAAAAAAAAAAAAAAACAGGACTCCCTCAATCATCTCCATCTGTCATGAAATGAAGAAGGTTTTCTTTGTTTTGAGGTTTCTCTCATCTCTGTTCTTAAGACATCCCTGAGAACACAACTATCAGAAACTGCCAGTAGCTGCTCAGTGGGATAGAAATCACGTGGTTTATTTTCTTTGTAATTGGCTGTGAGATTTTAGAAATCTTCTATGGATTTCATTGTCATGTAGGAGTCATCCAAAATGGTATTTCCTGTCCCTGAACTTTAGGCTGACTGTGCAGGTGCTCTCATTTTCCTTACTGTTATGTCCTGTAGATTAGCTCCCATTCCCAGCTAATGACTGGGTCTCCAAAGGGCTGGGTACGGTACATGCACATGCAGAGACGTAACCAACTTGAGTCTCCTGGACCCCAAGCAGCCCCTGACAAGGTCAGCTGCAGCTTTTGCAGCTGCAGGAGGGCAAGGGATGGTCGGAAACACCAGTCGGAGGAGGCAAATTGGTGGGTTCAGCTCCCAGCAGCTCTGCTGGAGAACCTGGAGCCACCAACACGTGTGAAGCAGCAAGAGGGGGAGCGCAGGGGCTGCCACCCTCTGTGACCGTCACACGTCCAGAGGATTCCTCCCTGCAAGACGCGACCCATTGGCGCCCGAGTTCCCGTTAACTCCAGGGGAGCTCTCAGGATCATACACTTTGCCCTCAATATTTGGTGCTCCTCGTGGTGTGATGCGCCCTGTCTTGAACTGCGTGTACATTCTTGCACAAAGTCTGTAAATGTGCATTGAACTCCTGTGCCTTCTCAGCTCCTATGCAGGCTGCTTGCAATATTCTCATTTTCTAATTGATTGCACTTACTGCTTGGGGGCATTTAGCTTTTTTCTCCTATACTGTGTGTCTACTGTGTCACCCTAACACCACAGTACACAGCAGAAAACATATTTCAGAGGTCCTTCCTCTGCCACAATCATTGTTTTGGGTGTGAGCAAGCTCTCTTAGCTCCTTTCCTGTAATAATGATCAATTTCTATAATGTTATAATATATATACATGTAATCCTGAATTTTTTATATACATTACATTTTGATGACTATAACTTGAATTCAAATATCATCTGTCAGTTCCTTCCAATGTTTTCTTTAGACATAGTGTATTTAGATTAAAAAAAAAAAACAACAAAATAAAGCAAAACAAAATCTCTCCTAAATGGTGATAATGAATCAGTAAAGAGAAAAAGTCAGAATTGACCGCTGCTACTGCGGCTGTTAGAAAAAGGTGAAATAGGATTCCTAGCATGAAGAAGCTAATTAGGGGATTTCTTTCAGAATAAAATATTTCTACCAAGGATCATTTGTGATCATGTAGACCGAGGTACGGTGCAAGAGACCATTTCTTTCTTGGTACAGTTCACTTGATTTTTTTTTCTTCATAAGTAGATTTAAACATCATCGTTCCAGACAAAATAGGAAAATGGATGTCAAATAAGACATTTCTTCAAAACATCGTAATTGCTGTGTTAAGTGAATTTCTCTATTTTATTTTTGTGTGTGTGTGTGTCATGAGGAATACATCACAATGATAGGATAGAGTTTCCACAATATTTCCCCAGTACAAGCAATGGTTCCCAATGTTCTTCTAAGCTCTTTAATAGCCCTGTCCATCCATAGCACTAAGATGACTGCAAGGTGGTGAGCAGTGAATATTTACTGAAGTATTTAGGACAAAACAGGGAGCAGAAGTACAGAGTAATAGTAGGGTAATACATGTCCAAGCCTTGATATGATTTTGTGTGGAAATCAGGCACAATTTACCCGAGAGGCAGAGGTGTCATTGTAAGCTGGTGATTTGCCATGGTTTTCTCCAGAGAAAGTTGGCTTGATTTCTTTTTTCATGTCCTATTTTAGCATCCTTTAGATATGTCTGGTAGAGGGAGACGAAAACCAGCACTTCACTGGCCAGGCAATGAATCTGTGATGCTGGACCAGAACCCATTTCTTGGTTGGAAGGCTTGTGTACAAACATCTTCTGCAACGAAGCTAATTCCTTTTTGCTTTTGCCATTAGATCATAAATTCCTGAAGTAAAACTGGATGGTTTGTCCTGTTTTTATTATACCCTGAAAAATATCTGCAATATCTGCAACATGCAATTTTTGCTATTCTACACTAGCATGAAACCAAAACATTATATATATATGTGTGTATATACATATATATAGTTCTTTTAAAGGCTAGAGAGAACCCTCCTCCAGCCTAGTCAAGAGTCATAGAAAAAAACAAACAGTTATGTAGAGGACTTGGAGTCAAGTATCTCTTGCAATGAATACTTACTTAGAACACAGAATGGTTTCTGCTGTTATCACTCCCCAGAGTGTTAACGTGGCAATAACAGTTATGTAGGAAGAAAGAAACATAAATGTAAGTAAGTCCCTATGCTGAAGCAGGTAGAGCCGAAAGACAAACTGCAGTTTTCCCACACTCTTCCTAGGGGACCAAACCAGAAGGGCAGTCTGGGATAGTGTTTTCACAGGAGTTCCTGGCTATTTGTTCATCTCTCTCTTCCTTTCTTCCTCTAACACGTTGACCAAAAATTGATCATCAGGCTGAGAAACTTTTCATGAAGCAAATTTAATGAAAACTTTCATGAATAGTTTTGTTTTCAAAGAATGACTATTTTTTATGGAAAAAAAATGTTTAATTGAAAGATTTTCAGCAAGTTCTGCTTTGGTGTTCTGTAGCTGGGCTATTCAGAGTCAACATGAATTGGAAGAGTGGCCTGTGTAACAGCTATATGCACATGAGTTTTGCTTTACTAAATACATGGTGTTTCATTTGCCTGGAGCTACACTAGGACTCACCGAACTATGAGAGAAAATTAATTTTATAATAAAATTGAATTCTGTCCTCATTTGTTTCTGCAGTAGCATATATAATATACTCATCTTTCATTTTGGGAAGTTGAGAGAAAAAAAAAAGAAGGTGCTAAAAGCATCTGAAAGTTTTCAAAGATGATAGATTTATTTTTGAGCAGAGGGATGCAAGTATGAAACCATGAAAATGCTTTACAAGCATTTGCACAATACAAGTAATGCACAATGTTGTGCTTGTAAAGCATTTCATTATTCCAATTGGGCACCCTTAAGGAAATATTTTAACCTCTGTGGAGATGGTGGTCTTATAATATTGTATTTGCTGACTACTATATTGTGCCTTCTAGTTTAATAAGGTACATGAACGAACTCTGACAAAATCATGAACCAGGCCATTTTCTGTGTTGCACCGTGCCAAGAAATAGTGACTTTCTTCCCTGAAAAACTAAAAATCTAATTAACACCTACAGAAAAAGAGATGCTGGAGCCCTTGACATTTTGGGAACGTTGCAAGATCCCCAAGATGTAATTTGAATGGCTCTGCAGAGCAGGCTTGGCAAAGAGCAGCAGAAAGAACTGGATCGACGTTTGCAGAAATAGAGACTCTCCTTGCCCGTGTGCCGTTCGTGGTAACAGCCACGAGACCCAGAAGCAGCCACAGGATTTCTGATGAATTTAGAGGAGACGAGGAGCGTCTCCCATCACCGCCGGGTGAGCGTCGCTCTCGGTTCGAAGTGATTTGGGTGAGTCGCGAGGTGCCGTTTTGCTCCGTGCTCAACGCAGGGCTCCCCGAGCTCGCCGCGTTCCCCGTGACCAACCTACAACTGTGATTCCCATCTAAATTTCCCCCCAATTAACAGTTTTAATAGAGTGTCTGCAGTTCCACCCATTCGTATACATCAGAGCAAATATCTCGACCTTCAGACATTACTAGCACTTAAATACAGAGCCGGGAAAAAAAAAGATGGAGGGACTAAAAGAATTTTACTTTGCTCAATTCCTGTAGGAAAGATTCAGCTTTACTTCCAAGTAATCTGTACAAGAAAAACAATGAAACACGTTAATAGAATTAGTACTGAGATAACCATATGCCCCCAGTAAACAGGGTTCTATGAGAAGACAGATTCAATGTTGTCTTGTTAAAGAGGCAGTGCTAAATAATCAACATAACTGTAATAACCAAACAAATTTGTTATGCAACTATCCCAGCTAATCTGGAGCTTGAAGATCAAAGAAAAAAAAAACTAATAATTATATATTTAGTGCCTAAATTATTACACCTTTATTTGATGTTCTTTTGACAAATGTCCAGGATTCAAAAATGCATATATAACTTTGAAGATACCAGTCTCTTTCTATGTTGTAGCTAACCCTACAGATAACTGCATTCATTATTATTCTTATTCACCAGTGAACATTTCAAATTTGAATGACAATCTAAATAATTGAAATTTTCAGACTGAGAAATAGAGAATTAATTCTAGAAGTGCTGCATTCAATGTATGCAGTTTGGGAGTTCTATGTTTAAGATTCTCCCTAGAGACCAGATAGTTTTATCTGCATGCATCCCAGCAGCTGAATCCTCCTTTGCTTTTCTGCTTCCTCCATGCAGTGTGTTGTAGGAGTCTCTGGTTATGATGCCCTGCAGATACTGAAAATTACTGTAGGTTCATTTTGTGGAATGGTTCTTCTGTCTTGTCCCTGGAAGGCTGGGTTTTTCTGAGAGAGGAGAAACTTTAGACATAAAAAAAAAATCTTGCTTAATCAAGAACTTAAGTTATCTGCCAGAATATATTTTAGATGGAAAATTTTCAACTAGCTTTAACTAAATTCTATTTTTGTGCTGGCAAAACTCCTCATAGGAATGAGGAAAGTGTACATAAAGCACCAGGTCCAACCATTAAATAAAAAGGTCCTGTAATGGGTTAAATTAAGTTTAAAGTTGACTTGCCAGTTGGAAGGTATAATATAACATATCCCCAAACCAAGAGGGAACCAGCAGCTCTAATTTTAGGGTTACCAGTTGTTTATATTTGGTGATGTCTGTCATTACAGAACAATTTCTGAGTCTGTGGCTAGAGACTCCAGCGCCAGACTGAAGAGTAATAGAGAGAGGAGCAATGTAGACTGGTTAACCTTTCTTTTGCAGCCATTAGATTATCTCCTTGTTGGCATTACACTAGTAATGGTCATTGGGCACCATCACAGCTTGTTGGCTAAAACTGCCCCTCAAACCAAGGTTTTATTTAGTTATTTATTTATTTTACCTACATGAGCATGACTGGCCTTTCCAATTAACTGACTAAGGATCTGCTTATGGCTCAAAAAATAGATGAAAAAGAGAGAAAGAGAGTCAGGGGAAAAAAGAGAGAAAATGGAATCTGGATGAATCAGACATATAATTGAGTAACTCAGCGTGTGTCTTGCTTTATGATTTTCATTGGCTTTTTTATGCCTATGTGAACCATATATGTTGCCAGATACCATGTCATCTGGCACTTTTGTGATATTCCCACAAACTGGGAAACAAAGTCTCATGAGAAAGCCAAATGTTGCATTTTGTTAATGCTATAAAACACCAGAATGCTGCAAAACTATGAAGAAAACATAAAATCATAAGCTCCCCTGTCTCTTCGTGGTTATTGTCTTCTTTGACAACTCACATTTCTGTGATGTTTTTGGTATAAGCCTTTCATGAGACATTTACAAGAGCCATCGTATCAGTTCCCTCAACCACAGTTTATAATAGGATTTTGCTAAGAAAGCATGTTGCTTCAGCCTCCTAATGATTTTTCTGGGGTACTAAGGTTTTGCAAAGCCCTTATCCTCTAGGACAATCCTTATGAGATGCTTTCTGTTTGTGCAAGAGCTCATTTGTCCTCAACTTAGTAGAGACTCACTTGAAAGTCGTAGGACATTTTCAGAGGACCTGAGACAGAAAGACTTTTGCAATTGTCTTCAAACCCTTCAGAATAAGTTATTGGTAAAAATTCAGGGAGATTTGCATCACGAAAGGAGCTTTGTGGTGGTTTATGACAATTTGGAAACAGGGAATTATCCTTAAATATTATTTGGAGTAGTCTATGTTATCCCAGAGATCTTTATTGACCCTTGCTTGGCATGTATCAAAAAACACGGGTGATGTGAGCAGGTACTAACCCATCAAAGTCTGTGAAATGAAATCCACTGGATTTACAAAGAATTTGATCATAATGAGTTTTATTTTGTGTGTGAGAAAAGGAGGAATAGAAAACTTGCCAGTGTGATTTTCATGGCTAGTTTTTAAGATATTTGAAAAAGGCAACCTCGATCTTTTTAGTGAAAAAAAGCCAATGCTTCTTTATGTCCCCATGAACATGCAAAGATAAACATTGCTACTCTATGGCCAAGACATATAGCCAAAGCCTGTATGCTGCATGCTGGTAGTTAGCATTAAAGGATTGCAGACCTTAATGAGCAATTTGCTTTTCCTGATGGAAATGTGTAACTTGGCCATCTTAGCGCCCCGTGTTGCATGGGTAGACTGACGAGGTAGCTACCTCTGTGCTAATTTAAGGGCTCTTTCTCTCACACTGCACGATGCAGAGTGTTTCTTCTAAACACATGCAAGAAAGGAAAGGGATTTACCCAAGTTTACGTGGCAAGATTGTAGCCAGGGATTAGAAATAGATGTCTTAATTACAAAATCCCGTTGTCTCGTGTTGTAGGGCTGGAGCAGAGCAGGAGTGTCCCCTCTCATGTTAGGGACTTATCCCACAGCCAACAGCTCTAAGAACTGTTGCTAGCAAAGGATTCATTAATGTCTAATGGGAATTATGAATGTAGAAAAGCAACTCACGCTAGCCATATTTTGTTCTTTTCTATAATCTCATTTTGTTTTCTGCTGATTTTTATGTACATAATATTCCTGTTTCTCGCACCCCTTACTCACTCCAGCTTATTGCAGGTGTCTCTGGTGACCCTGCATGGGCTCATCATGGCAGCAGGACTCTGGGAGCTGTCAGCTGTGTAAGGAACAGCACAGAAATAGGAACCTCAGAGCCTTTGTGGTGGTTTGTGTTTGCAGTGTGCCTGGCCTGTGTGTTTGCCTCATTTCCAAGGGACACGCAGGTATGGCACGGCAGGTAGGCATGGTCACAACAGGTTACAGGGAGCTATGTCATTGCAAAGCGTGCAATTTCCTCCCTGAGTCATTTTTCAAGTAAGAATGAATCACTACATCCTCTTTTCTAACTATGGTCCTGCCTGTGCATACAGACTCCTTGACTAGAATCAAGGTGTTGGTGCTGACGGGAGGGGAGTATTGCACATTACAGCAGACTCTGCAGCCACTGTGAAGAGCTTGGGAAGGAACACGCAGGTCAAAACACATCTGCAACTGCCACAGCTCGGTTCAGTGCCAAGGGAGTTCCTAGGCAAAGACTATGGGATTTTAATAATTAATAAAGCTATGAAAATAAAAGTACCAACCTGCTTTGTTTTGCTTTAAATTTCATGTGTGGAGAGCTGAATAACTGAGTCAGATTCAGACAGTGCTGCTCAGCTCAATGGACAAATTCCCAGAAGAAAGATCACTATACGCCTGTAAAAGCCTCTATATTTAGTTCTTTCACCTTTTTGGATTTCTTTTCTTGCTTAGGCCTCTAAGAGCCTTCTGTTTCCCTAACACTCTATTTGGGACTGGCAGTTTTGACAGCTAACATCCCTCTTTGCAGCGGAGCCACAGAGAGGTAGCAGCGTTTCCCAACGGCAGCTTCCCGGAGCAGCGGGAATGCCTCGTGGATACTTCATTTATTAGGCAGCATCTGGGATTCTTTTCAGTGTCTCCAGTTACCGGCCTGATCCAATTCCCATTAACATCAAGTAAAAGATTCCCATGACTTCAGTGGGGAGCAGAGCTAGATCCTAAACTTCTGTTGACACAGAGCATTAGAACAGAAAATGGACGGTGCTTGTGGAGCTTTTGTAGAGCAGAATAGAAACTCTGTGCTCGTGTGTTAGGAAGGATGGACAGAATGCAATGCCTGCTGTTGCTGGGAATATTCTTGTTTATTTTGTTGTTGTTGTTGCTTTTAGAGGCCTAGTAGAGCAAGAAGAATGGTTGTATAGGGTCAGGATCTTACCCTTCTGTCTTCCTTCGTGTGGACAACAGGGTAGCATGAGGCTGCTAATGGTCACTGTATGGTTAGTCAAGGCCAGAAGGCAAAAACAGCTCCATGGAAAGCAAAGGGCTGCAGCACAATATCTAAGGAGAGGTGCTGCAGTGCTTTGGGGCACCTTTATATTTCTAGCTCTTTGGTTATACGTGAGACTTAGTGATCGTGACTTGTCATTTGTAAATACAGTTATTGCTATCAAGCAAAAAATGCATAAAAGGCTTTAGGTGACCTTCAAAGCTTAAGAGCAGTCTCAAGGTTGAGCCTGCCCTTTATTACATACTATCTTCTTACTGTACACAGCTAAAACCCTGCTCTGTACCCAGCTAAAACCCTGCTGTTGTAACGTATAGGATCATAAGCAGTGGCAGAAATACCCCTTTATAATATCCTTGGGACACAAGCAATTTAATCATTATAAAATGGTGCACTTACAAGCTTAGCACATGCAGCATAATTGAGGTTTGATGTACACTGGGTAGGAAAAGCTTATGTACATAATGAGGGTGAAGTCATCTTTGCTTGCAACAACTGAGCTTGCATCCTCCCCAGGATCCGCAGCAGTGTCCTGGGTGAAATTCCTTGCCTAAAGCCTGTTCTGGAGAAAGGCAGAGGATTTTAGCTGGAGGAAGGAACAAATCATTTAAATGCTCTGGTTAATTCCAGGGAATTATTTTTCCCCTGGAAAAGAAAAAATGTGGTAAAGGTTTTTAAAAAGATTTTAAAGTTTTAGAAAAAATGTAATAATCATTGCAAAAATTTTTACTTAAATATATTGGCGCCCACCCTGGAAATTGAATAGTTCAGGAGGGGATTGGTCAAATTCTGGTAGTTCAAAATAAAAACTTGCTTAGAAGATAACTCACAAGTTGGACTGACCCCGAAGAGGTGTGTTTGGGGGTTCATCTGCTGGGGTTTACTCAGTGAAGTAAGAAAGTCGTTTCAACGTCCCATGTAAACCTGGAAGTGTTGGATTTCCCCTCGGAGCTCCTCGGGCCCTGGAAGCGCCCGGGGCAGGAAGCCTCCCCTCCGCTCCGGACACCCAGTTTTCCCTGATCCGGGTCCTTTTGCCACGTGGGAGCAGCTCGGGGTGCCTTTGCTTCCACGCCGTGCGCTCAGAAATGCAATTAAAGGCTCACGTTATTGTATGCAGCCCTGTTGGGAGGGTTATAAAGATAGGGGCCATCTGCAGAATTCAGATCCAGGCCTGGCTTCGGGTTTCAAACACGTGCTAAGTCCAAGGCTTTTTGGAGCAGGAGTTTTGCTGTGCTCTCCCTCTCCGTGCATGTGTCTGTGTGCATACAGTTCATACAGGGTGTGGGTGCATGTTTGCCTGTTTGTGCCAGATTCCTAAAGAAGCCCCTCAGTGCATGCACAGGGAATACCTCATGCACAGAAATGCACCAGCATTTACTTTCCTTGTTATATAAACGCCTGGATCCGCTTTGCTCCATGTGCTGCTCGGTAAAAAGGTCCCTCTCCCCAGGAGCAGATGTATGGGATATCACACGGGGCAGCTGCCTCGCCAAGCATCGCCGCTTTCAAATTCCACCTCTTATCTCAGCCCTTCTTCCTTGTTGCTAATTACCACCTACTCCAAGATGTCAAGAACATACTCCCAGGAATAAACTGCTAGATAAACAGACCCCAGACAAACATCAAAGCCTCAAACACGCTGATAAGTCTCTTTGATTGATTTTAAGGGTCGGTGGGGAGAGGTGTGTTTGGATTGGAAGGTGCAAATGTTGAGCCCAGCAGCACCTGCTGTCCTGTGATCTGACCAAACCATTTGGCTTGAAAAGGCCGTGGAGATAGGGAATCCGGAATCCATTTGGAGTCACGAGAGCAGCAGGGAGGCTCCCATGAACAAAGGGGCTCCCCGGGCCTGGCCGTGTGCTGCTTTTTGTCAGCCTGGTATCACATTCCCTGCCCCGGCGTGACAAACGCCAGGCCAGGCGATGGGTGCGATCTGCCTGCTCGGATGGGCTCCGTACCTGCATTATGGCATGGAGAAAAAAATCTGGTAAAAGCGGATGCTTATTCGGTATGGGCACGAGCACGGAGTAATGCAAAAAAATCCAAGGTCTCTGTGCAAACTGATGGGAATGGTGTTTGCTCGGAGGAAGATCGAGCTTGTGATGCTTCTGCACATGAATTTCGCACTTGCAGATGTTCAGCAACAACTGCTCACAGCTTCCTTCCCATGTGTCACAGGCACAGAACCGTGCAGGCAGGGTGCTTTCTCTGGCAGGTAAAAAACCTAAAAAAGCAATAAAAAGCAGTTCATGCCTGTTAAACAGGGCTTTTTCAAAAAGCCTAAATAAGTCTAAGATCAAGGTGACACAGGTGATTTTCTGTGATAGAAAAAATAAAAGGATCCGTTTTCTTCTTTTAAGTCCCAGTGCTGCAAAAATACTTCCATGATCTTAGCAGTGCACGTGTTATAATGTCACTGAAATGAAGCATTTGCCACTTGTTTGGTTGACAAGTAGATCCAAGGCCTCAGACTCTTATGAGCCAATTCCTAGTGCTCGGATCCATGCCCAGGGCTGCCTCGGGGTGTTTCAAACACCGCTCGACAGGCTGGGGATGCTCTGTAACGTCCACATCTCAGACTGCTGGTAACAGTGACTCCATTCGGGAGAGCAACTGTGGAAAAAAAGATAATATGACTGTAAATGCTCCTGCTTAGATTACACTATGCTGAGTTGCAAGTAAAAAAATTGCAGTAACCACCTAAAAACAGTTATTTTAGCTGAAATACCTTCTTACTTGGTTTTATGAGCAATGTATTCCCATTTTATAATAGGAACTTTTAGTTTTATTCTAGATTTTTATTATTATTATTTTTTCTGCCATTTGAGAAAGCATTTTAGGGAGGAGAGAATGCTGCCTGTTTCTGCTCATGAATTTTGTGCAGCTGATGGAAGTGGTAACGCAAAGCTCGTGGGTACCACATCGGGAGGGCTGGGAACGCTGCGGTCTCTGCCCCACCAGCCCCACTTGGAGTGAGAGCAGCAGCCGGGAGGCCAAGCAACGAGTGCGGGGAAAGGAGGCAGTTTATGTTACTGCAAAGTGGAGGTGGGCGGATGGCTCAGAAACACTGCATTGGTGTTTGCAAAAAACCAGGAGCAATTTCTAGGAAAGGAGTTTACCCTCAGGAATCGCAATAGAAAAGCAATTTAAAATAAACTACTGAAATTCTCCACTTGATTTTTCATGGAACGAATCCAATCCTTGGGTTACCACTTATCCAGCTAATGACCGGGTGATTCTGTGTTCAGTCAAAACTAAGAGACTAAAGAGACTAAAACTAAGCAGAAGAGATTGAATTTCTGCAAAAGTGTTTTCAAAATCATATACTTTTCAGGATGGAGCAACTTGTCCTGTCCTATTACTGGCACTGCCTACAGTGTCTAAATGGTGTTTCAAGATGCGCCTTTCCACACAAGATAATGATCCTGAAAATTCCCAGGCATGCTTCATTTCCCAGCGACCTTCCTTGAAACTCCTTGGATCCTGTGCAATGGCTTTAAAAGGACTGAAGAAATATTGATGTACACTGAAGAGATCAAGGAGGAACATGTTTTTTGACTCTTTGCTTAAAAAAAGTATAAAGCAGCAGCACCTCTCTGTACATTAGACTTTCTGTCTACTGTAATGGCACAGAAGGAAGATCTCTGAGGACTTTCCAGTGCCAGTGGGGAAGATTTATAGCGTCAGCACTATTTGTTTTAATCTAGAAAGGAGGGGAGCAGGGAAGGAATGGATATGATGATACATAAAGAAACATTATTTCCCAAAGGCAGATTTTATTTCTTTAACAATTTATAAAGCTCCAGAAGTGAAATATAACTATTTTGGGACTAGTGTTCTATATCAATGAGTTTAGCAGCTGCCAGGTTTGTGCATGTATTTTGTACTGTGCACACAGCGCGAAGCCCATTGATTCAATAGTGCTACACAGGGTCTTTCTTGTCGTTGTTGCAGTAGATCATCAAATTTGATCTTAAAAGACAGACCGTGCACTGAGAAATGTCAAAGGCAAAGCTTGTGGAATCAGCAAAACCAACTGTCTCCACTAATCACTCCATTAACTGCCTTAGCTACTACATTTGACTTTGCTCTTTATTAGTACCAGATATTACTACCATAGTTCTGTTCTTTCTGTTGGCATCATTAACCATATGCCCATACAAATGTAACCAAATAATGAAGATATTGATTAAAATTCTCTTGGAATCCAATAAAGGAAGATGGACATTGAGAAAGATAGCCCAGGTTTTGTAGTTTTTAAGTGTAGTTGTACTAAGTCCATAGCTCTCACAGGCCAGTGAGTGGCCAGCACCAGTGGGCACCTGGATTTTCACTCGTAACTTCTGGCAAAAAATGATAATTGTTACGGTAGAAGATGGGCCCTCAAAGCTGTAGTATATTACTGAGAGGCCTCCAAATGGTAAGAATTACAAGCAAAGCACTGATCACTCCTGGACCTCAGATGTATACGACTCTCTCTTTCGGTTTGTTTGCTATTAAACTTGAAAATTAAAAGAAGGAAAAGGCAGAGTTTCCTCTTGAGGTTTCAGGGAACATGGAGGCAATCAGCTACCTAGGACTTTATTTCTCATCTGGAAAATACAGATACAGTGTGTGAATCTGGGGTCACGTAAACAGTGCAGGAAGGTTTAAGAGCCCCTCTCAGAAGCTGGTTCTGTAGTAGTTGTTCGTGTTCCTTCGGTTTTCACCTCTGAGAGCACAGGTGGGTGAAGAAGGATGCAGTTCAACTGACTTATCCACATGGTTTCTCCAGGGAGGTTTCTTTCCTTTCTAGCTTTAAGACTTGTTTAAACTGGGAGAAAAACTTGTTTTCTACTCTGCAGCTACTGAGTCTTTACTGACAGCAAAATCAGTGTATTTTCCTTAGGCAAAGACCAAAGAGACAATAGAAAGGCAGTATATACAGTGCGCATTGTTATAGGCTCAGTGGGGGCTTCGAGTATGGGATTGATTATAGGGACACAGTCTGATGCAGGGCCACATCCTTCTCTGGCCTTCGGAAAGCTTTGCAGACACTGATTCCTTCTACATTGCTTTAATTGGGTGCTAGGTCTCTGCATTTAGGCTGCTATTATATGACATTTGTGTATTTATTTGCTCAGAAATAAGTTAATGCAGAGGTTTCTGTGCATTCTGTGTTTTCACTGTAGATGCAATAAGGTCCAAAAGCTGGGAATTAAAAGCTTGCTTGATATTGATATAATTATTTCTCCCTGGCTTTGAAAATTGCTGGTCGTGACAACGAAGTGGGGAGTAGCTCGACCCGTTTCTGCAGGGACTTGCAAAGCAGAAGTCTGCAGATTTTTCAGTTCCTAAGACCGTCTGCATAGTTTGCTAATCCCTGGAACTGGGTAGCTAGCTTTAAACAACAGCAGGAGGGACTGGACCTTTGGTGTTAGCTAGCTCTGAAGCTGGGGTTTAGCCAGATTATTCTTCATTTCTCACAAAAAAGGGAGTCAGAGTACTTGCTGGAGCCAAATGACAGTTGTGGGAGCTGGGGCTTCCATTTAACTACATATGACAGCAGAGCTAAGAGGAAGCCGTGGCTGCCAGATGTTTGCTTTATATAATCCAGAGGATGCAGATGTCTTTCTTCAGCAAAGGAAGTTCTGTGATATTCTTTAAAGGCTGGTACCCAAAGATTTTTCCCTAGGCGGTGACTCGGAGAATGCATGTCTGAAAGAAAAGGAAAAAGGAATCTTTTCCTTTTTGCAGGTAAAGGAACCTTTTCCTTTTTGCAGGTTATCTGATCCCTGGGTCCTGGCATGAAAAAGTGGATCTTTGTGCTTATGTCTACCCAAGAGGAGGGTGGGTGATGAGTGTCTTGTGTGGCAACTGCCTTCCTGCAGCAAACTGAGCCTGGAGGGAGGCTATTGAGCACGTTGTAAGGAGGAAAGTGTCAAAGGAGCATCGGGACAACAGCCTTTGGACAGGCTGCAAATGCAGCATCTCTGAAAGCCTCTCGTTGTCAGAGAGACCTTTAAAGAAGGCAGGCTCTTTAATGCTACTGCCTACCGTGGCGATTCTGGGGTTGGCAATAAAGAAGATGCTAGAACGTGAGGACAAACAAAGCAGCCCCATTTAAAGGGAAAAAAGGAAGAGGCACAGATGTGGGGACGGCTGCATTTCCAAAGGAAGTTTTCCTTTGCTCCAGTGGAAGCACTGGAGGCCAATTCACACTGTCTGTCAAGAGTGGAGTTAGAAATGAGCAGTGGAGGTTGAACAAGTCACGCTTGTGCTGACAAGACTGTGCCTTCAAACGTGATGGCCCTATAGAAAAATGTAGCTGCCACATCAAAATGAGAAGTAACGTTAATGCTGGAAAATATGAATGCCCATTCTACTCCCAGTAAGGATACTTCAGTGACGGAATGAACTGTTTTTTCTCAATGCTGGAGGCTATGTCTAAATAAAACAGGGTCAACCCTTGCTCAGCAGATGATGATCATCTAAACAGTTAGTTGTTCTCGGGGTCTCTGCTATGGCTCTAGCAATATCAACAAGCATTTCTCCAGAATCCCTGCAGGAGAGGACAAAGCAGGAGGCTTCCAGAGGAGCCGTCTGGATGCAGCCACATTTTTTTATTATTATTATTATTATTTGAGGGGAAGAGGCAGGCTGGGAGAATGAATCTTGACAGTCTTAGTCAAGATTATGACAGTTAGTCTTGACTAGACTAACACACAACTTAGACCAGAGCCTAGGGTTCCTGGATATTTCTGACAACAAGTTCATGTAATCCTATTCATAAATACATTTATGCCTGCTTTAAAACTGCGTATGTTCTCTTTTCCCTTTGATGGATAGAAATCTTCAGCTGTATTTTAAAGCCATCCTTGATGTACTTCCAATGGCTGTGGCAAACTGCAGCATTAGTTTGGGAAAATGTGACCAAGTGTGAGTAATGTATAATTAAATTATCGTGAGACCATAGGCAAACATAGACCGTAAATAAACTCATGAAATGAGAAAATGGAGCTGTTGGGAGCCCTTGATATAGCAGTAAGATCAGGGATCACTATACTGGGAGAAATGATGGAAACATCTGAGAAAGACAGTCCTTAGCACCGCTCAGTAGCAGTCATAGGAAAGTCCTCTGACCAGTCAGTACTATTCAGGTGGCCCCTCTTGCAGCTATGTGTTAAGAGAAAAAAAAGATGCAAAGTATCTAACCAAGGGAGTCCAGGTTGGAAGGCTGCTTGCCTACGTTTAGCTCTGTGCACAGACATGGTTTGCTCCAAGATCTTATCTCCCCTCTCCCACAGTTTCTTTATCCGAGCTTCACAACGATGGTCTTGCTCTACCCTTCTCACTTACCCGTTTTCTTTCCACTCAGCACATCCCCTCTGCACAACACTGCAAAGATCACTGTCAGGTGGGAAGTGAGACCACGTGCTGTGAATTTATATTGATTTATGTTGATATTGAAATTGCTGGTACTGCCTTCTTTCTCAGCACATCCTTGCTCACTCTGTCTTACCTCTTTTGATAAGGAATGGGATTCCTGAGATGGGAGCCTCTGTCGTGGCCTGTGTATGTATCCTTGCAGCTTGATCTTAGCAATAATCATATTCATAACATGAGTTTCCATTAGCTCACACATAGGAAATGCCATGTGTGTCTTCCTATGCAGAGAGCTGGGGAGTTTCATATCTGTGAGGACTTTTTTTTCCACAGCAGTCTAGTCCAACACAATGTCCTCAATGTGAGGAAGCAAGGATCTTCATTCAGCATTCAAAACCAAAGGAAGGAAGGAAGGAAGGAGGAGGAAGTTGCCTTGCAGAAGATAGGTAGATGGTATTCCACATGCAGACATGAGGCTACAGCATGTGAGTTTTGCTAGCTCCAGTGAAGACCATGAAAGCAAATCCTGCAAAGAAGAGGTACCAATACACCTGCTGAGACAAGCACAGAGAACTGGGGAGAAAATCTGTGCTCCTTGCACTAGACATCTGCTGACTTTTGAGAGACTCCAGCTGCACTCCAAAAAATGCAGAGTGTTTAGGAAATGCTCCCGCTAAGGGGTGCGAAGAAGTTCAGTGATTTATAGGGATGCCTGACTTATCTTTCTAGATTCTGCACATGCTTATCAGAAGCCTGTGAACCCTTGAGACAGTTAGCACATAGTGGGCGTATTGTGAGATACCACGAACAGGCATTTGAGAGAGCAAAGAGAAATGTAAATGATATATCAGACTGTAAGTACTATCAAGCAGAACAGTCCTAGGACTATGGTGCCTGTGCCTACACAGACACCCCTTTAAAATACTGAGATTGTTCCAGGGGACCAAGAAACACGAATCATAAGCAAGCCCCTCGAAGTGGTATTCTGGTGTTAACAGTCTACTTCCCTCTCCCTTAAATCTCCGCAATAAATTATTAGAAGTTTTTCGCTTCTGAAAGTTAGGAAAGGTAAAATATATAAGAAATCTATAAAAGTAACAAGTCTTCAGCAAGAAAAAAACAAAAAACAAAAAACACAACAATATTGTTTCAGCTAATGTGAAGATGTTCTACGTGTTTTCAGTGCAAATCCAGATGGGGATAAGAGCGAGCGGGCAGGTTCAAGCGAGAAACAGGCACGTAGTCACTATTTGTGTGACCAGCTCTCACATGAACAGAGCATGATGATGTCCTTCTTCAGGGCTGTATCTTGGTTAATCTTCAGGTGCACCTGGCACTAGACGGAGGGAAGGCTGGAACCTTGGTATTGTATGCTGGTCCAATCTTCCTGGAGGGCTGCAGTTCAAATGCGGGTCTCAGAAAATGTGTGGACACAAGGGGAATTTAGGCCTTCTTTAGAACTGAAGAGCAAGTCAAGCTACCATATGGATGGAGCTAGTGTGATGTCTCAGCAGGTGGCAATGAGAAGAACTGCCACACCAGTTGCCACCATAGTCCTGATGCACAGAGAAGGAGGTATGTTTATACTGGAGAGGAGCTAATGGACGGGCTCTTTTTGGGATATGGAAATCCACTCACCTCACCTTAGGGTGCAACATGAACATGTGGTCCCATCACAATCCTTTAGAACGCACTGCAAACAAGCTAATGCAGAACATATCAAAACAACTGCCTTACGTAGTTGAGACTGTGCTGATCATGAGCTATATGGTGCTGCTTATGAAGATTTCTTGGGGTGACATGCATATTTGCTGTGCAATCTGTGTGAATGTAAAACAGCCGGGTCCCTGGAAGAGGAGATGAACTCCCAAGCATGCTACAATACCATTCCAACCCTCTGGAGACACCTCGTGCAGCTGAAACAAACGTGGTAGAAAGAGTGGAACAACTCAGACTCAAGAGTTAGTCTCTTCATAATAAGAGATCCCAGAATGTTACTTTTTAGCATGAGATGATTGGTGACTTTGGTGTTCAGCCCAGGATCTCGCTCACAGGGAACCAAACAATTCTATTATTCAAGTTAGCAGAAATTCAACATAATACAGGGATAAATTCAGACATTAGGGCATAAATGGAAATACTGGTCTTTGTGAAATGAGCCTGGAACCATATCTAATGGTCAGATACGAGAGGCAGCTGTGGAAGAGTAGACATGGTGCAAAGAGTTGGCAGTAGGAGACCCTATTACCTGATGACATTCCAGGGCAACCCTGGAGTGATCTGTTTATACTGAAGGGCAAGAAGTGTTAGAATAAATTGTTACCCAATTTCTAGGAGCTCTTTGCTCCAAACAGGGCTATTTAGTTATAACACAGTGCTTCAAATAGCCAGGAGCCAATGACTACAGGAAAGAGCATAAGCCAGATGACTACTGATGGAGAGAAAGCTGGGCAGCAATGTTGACTCACAGGCGTGTCAGTAAATCACTGTGCCAGCCCGGATCACACCTCGGGTGATGCAGTCTGAGCACCACACCTGTCTAAGGGCTGTGCCTCAACACACGGAGAACTATGAGTCCAATTATTTCATAAAGACAAGAGATGGAGCGGGGAGATGAATGAATTATTCTCAGTATACACACAAATGAAGTGAGTCCCAGGGAGACAGACGAGCTATTTAAGGTAAAAGGACAAAATTCACACAGAAATAATTGTTTAGAACCTGGACATGAATACATGCAAGCTGGAAATTAGAAGGATTTTTACAGCACCTACAAGTAGCAAGGGTAAAAAGGAAGCCTCATGTTATTCAGCAAGGAGTTTGATCAGACTATATTGCCTAAGATTGAGGAGATGTGTTCACAGCTATCTTGTCTGACATGCCTGGATTTTCAAAAGGTGAGGCCCAAGGTCTACATTCAAATATGCTCACTGCAATCATCCACAGCTGTAGGTATTCCAGCCAAGACCGATCTGGAATGGGGATATTTATATGTTCGAATGATCACCTGTCTGGTTTTCTTCTTGTGCAACCATGTGGTTTGCAACTACAGAAGTGGTTGTGAACTCAAATAGACATGTACAATGCTGCAGTACTGAGTCTGTGCAAGCTGTTAATTAACCAAAAATATCTCTGAGTGAAAGATTTCTTTTTCTGCTATAGAGGTTAAAATGTCATGTTAAATTCAGCATCTCTGAGCTGCATATGGGCAATGTCTCTGAACGTGTGAGATACGGCTATTGATGAACTGATTTGCAACAGGCTGCCACCATAGAAACTGCTTTTTTTTAAATTCTCTTTTTTTCTTAATTACTGTTTATGGGCAAATTTTACCCTAGGGCTGTCTGCCGGCCTTCTCAATTCAAAACATTTTCCAAGATATCATTATATATATTTTTTTTTACGAAAACAACAAGAGAAACATCTTCATGCTGGTCTTTAGGGAACTCAGCCTGCTACTTCAGCTAACCCCAAGTCACTGGGAGGAAAGACCTCCGAAATCTCCTGGGCTCCAGTTCAGCAAAAGACTTTAGCACATCTTTAACATTAAACATGTGAGCTGTGCCTTTGAAGTCCGTAAGTGCACTCACATGCTTTAGTCTGCTGCTGGATTGGGCTTTGGCCACCTGTTTTTTATCTCAGCAGGATACAGCATCCAGTCATTGCTGATATCCCCTTACTCATGCTAGTGGTTCCTGAACAGTCAATAGGGCTACTGTCTGTTTAAAACTTGCTCAATTCAGTCCATATCAAGCTCACTGGTAACACTGAAGGTTTCTTTTTATTTAGCATTCTGCTTTTTTTCTCTCTCTGTCCCTCTTTTCACTGATAATTCTGTTTGAGCTGGGTTGCTCTAGGGATTCCCTCACTCTTGCCCTCCAAAAGCCGGATGGACCAGTTCATAAACATTCATAATTGCAGGCAGTTCAAGACGCAAATCAGATTATCCCTTATAAATCCATTTATTCACTCACTCAAGCCAGGCTTCCACTGTTTGTTTTTTCTTGTATCCTATGGAAGAGACCTGGAATCTAAATCCCTAGCCCCTCTAGGCTGTGTATTCACTCCTTTTTCATCCAAAGTGCCAAAATACTTGATGTATTTTTTTTTTCCTCAACCCGAAAAGAAAATAAGGTAATGGAAAATTAACCCTAGTAAAAAAACAAATAAATATAAACACAACCTAACAAAGAAAATTTGTTGTGAGTGTCCAGAGTTATGACTGTTTATTTCCTTTCTCGGGGTCCAGACACTGACCATACCTTTCTTTTGGGAAATGGCTTTGTGTCAGTGGCTGGTATCATGGTCTGGTTGTGTCCATTTGCTACTGCCAGCTCTGACATTTTCCTGTATTTACAGAGTCCTTGACCTACTTTTGTAGAATAAAGTCTGATTCTCTTCTCACGCTGATTTTAAGACCCATGTATTTTTACTGCTTTTGTTGACGTAGCTGTGTGTTGGAGGGATGTATGAAATAGAAAGGAAAAAAAGACAAAAAGAGTAATGCAGGCAACAAACGGTATTTTACTATAGCAGTTTTGAGGCCTGGACATAGTTCCTGGTTCTCCATCATGCCTGCTACTATCAAATTCCCTGCTCTTCCCCCGATTGTTTGTTCTGGATATTCACAATGCTGATAATGTCATTGACAGATGCAATGACATATCCTAAGGCTGGCAGAGTGAGATTTGATTTTTCTGCCTTGAAAGCTTTAGTAAAAAAGGAGTGAATTTTCACAGAAGAACAGATTCATGATATTGCCATTTCTTCTACGTTTATGAGAGGAAATGACCATTTTACTCTGGGTCAAATTTGCAAATGCTCCCTGGAATGTGGTTCTTGATAAATTCATAATGACAATGCTTCAGTTTCCAAACATACATTTTATTGGAAGACGTAATGCCTTTCTGGGCCATGGAAAGTAGTTTGCCTGGGTGACAAAATCAAAAATTACAGTAAGAGAGAAAAAAGAGAAGGAGTATTTACAAAGAATATCCAGATATGGAACATGGGATATTTCTAATAATCCATAGTCTTTCTCATTTTAAAGTTCTTCTCCATGAGTTTTTATATTTTCCTGTAGTTAAATGTTAACCATTGGACACTATCTTCTCATAAACCAATCTCAGTATAAAAATTAAATTATATTTAATGTCAAGAGTCAAGAGAAAAAATCATAATGGAAAAAATGACAGTGGAAAAAGACTCACATTGTTTAGAGATCATCTATTTTTTAAGCAGTGTTGTTCTTCAGTAATACTCATTAAAGTTCTTGTTAGAAAAATGTACCTTGGGAGAAGCTCAGAAGTCGAGGATTTTATGAATTAACTTTGAGCATAAACTGTAGTAAGTTTTAGTGACTGAACACCAGCATGTTGTATTGATTTAACCAAAACATTTATCTATAATCCACTGTGCTGACCACTTAAGCCGTCTTCATCATCATTCTATCTTATAAGTAGCTTAAAACTAGTCACCATCTCATTTCTTTACACCTCTGTTAAAATAGATCTAAATGTAATTCTGCTGATTTACACCAGCAAAGTATAAAATACTTTTATCTCATGACAGTCATCTCATCTAATTGAGAAAGCAGAAGCACAGGGATGATATTGGCTCAGAAAACTGGAGACATGAAAATAAGAACTTTCCATCATTTCAAACACTGATTATGATTTTTTTCTTCCTACGAACTTGGACTTGTCCTCATTGGAAAGTCATTACAGCAAGTAACTGTAGATGCCATTCACTGCATATTACATGACTGTTGGGTTCCTCTTTTTGTAGATTTCAGCCAACCCGTGTAACTGTTTCTAGTCTATCATATAATATTTGTCTACAAAGGATGGACTTCAGAACTTCTTCCCTGCAGTGTAACGGTGTCTTGCCAAACCAAAGCATAGTGCTAGATTCTTTCTAATTTTCTTTCTACTTCATAGAAAGTGTAATTCCTCTCAAACTAGTTTACTATTTCTGAAAGGTTCTGGTGTGGCAAACATCTTGATTCAAGTCTTGAACCATATGGCAGAAAGCGTGTGATCAGCGACAACATAGCTAAACCCCAGCTTCCCTCCATCCTGACCTATCTGCAATGTACTTCTAGGAATGAGAAGGAATTCAATTTCCATGGTTTTCCCTCTAAAAGGGTGACAAGAAAGATGCTGGTTTGGAACTTCCCAACCTCGCTTTGAACCTAAACTGTGAAGTCACATTCCCTTAGGCTTAATAAAGGAGCCTAGCAATAAAAGATGCAAGATCTCAGGGCAGAACTGCAGGACAAGTGATTCAATAGAAAGTTCAAAAGAGGCTGTAGGCTTTTTATAAGAAAGCAAAAGTCCATTAAATTTGGGACATTTTATTTCACACACTAAAATCCTTTGTTTGCTCAGGTTCATCCACTGGACTGTAAAGGATAGACTGGAAAGGGCTGAAAAGGGTCCAAAAACTTGGAATTTTGCTTTGACTTGTTTTCTTCTGTAGCTTCTCCTAAACACTCCAAATTGTTTTTGTCTTTAACATACATGGCTTGTTATGTGACCAGAATTGCATATATTTTTAAAAATTAGCTCCAAAGATTTTTCTGTTGTAGTGTATTTCATTCTTCTTGGATCTCATGGGCAAAGAAGAAAGCAAGTGAAATTATAAGAAAGAAGGAAACAGTCCTCACCTCAGAGGACCTCTGCTCATTCACAGAACGGTTGGGGTTGGCAGGGAGCTCTAGGGATCCCCCAGTCCAGCCCTGCTCCGGCAGGGACACCCAGAGCAGGGGCACAGGGTCCATCCAGGCGGGTTTGGAGATCTCCAGAGCAGGAGCCTCCACAGCCTCTCTGGGCAGCCTGTGCCAGGGCTCTGGCACCCTCACACCAAAGAAGTTCTTCCTCACATGGACATGGAGCTGCCTGGGGTTCAGCTTGTGCCCATTACCCCTTGTCCTGTCACCGGCCACCATGGAGAAGAGCCTGGCCCCATCCTCCCTACACTCTCCCCTCAGGTACTTGCACATGTTGCTCAGGTCCCTCTCGGCCTTCTCTTCTCCAGGCTGACCAGGCCCCGCTCGCTCCCTCTGTCCTCACACGACGGCTGCTCCAGGCCCTTCAGCATCTTCGTGGCCCTGCGCTGGCCCCTCTCGAGCAGCTCCAGGTCCCTCTTGTCCTGGGGAGCCCAGAGCTGCCCCCGATGCTCCAGGTGCCTCCCCAGGGCTGAGCAGAGGGGGAGCCACATTAGTGGGAAGTGAGAGCGGGAGAGTGACCAGGAATAGCAGGACCAAGTAACAGAGAACTAGTGTGTCAGCATGAGGAGCAGCACAACAGCTAGACCCACAGTATTCAATTTCCCTTCAGGAAACGGGTAGTAGTTTCCAGGCCTGAAGCAGATGCGTGGCCTGAGGGACACAAAATACTGTGTGAGGACCCTGCTGGGTTCTCTTCGAGCCCATTTGTTCTCTTCAGTAAGGGGGAGCAAGAGCTAGTGGGCCAATCTGCTTGCAAAACTCGATAAATTAGGAGGACCTGGAAGATCCTGTGACCAACATAAAAATCTCGAAGCTGTATTTTTACTGCCATCTCCTTGTGCGTCAGTTCTGTCACTTCCCTTAGCTTTCAATTTGTCTATACATCTCTATATAAAATACCTGAGATTTTTGTGTTAGTCATGGGATCTTCCACATCTTGATTTGCTTCAAGAATCAATCAGATCTCTCCGAACCAGGTCCTGAGCCAGAATCTGGTTGTATTTACCATATTTGCTCTGAGACCAGAGCAGACAGCGTATGTTTATACTGTGTGAAACATGCCTCTTGCGCAGTGCCCTCCGCTACTGGTAAACACTGGGGGAGTCAGAAGCACTGCATTCAGGTAGTGATACTCTCATGGAAATGACAAGAAATGGAATGTTTTTCTTTTAATTTGCATGATTTAGTTTTATAATACTTATTTTCTGAAGATTATTTCAAACAGTAATGTTGACCAGGAACAAGAATTTCTCAGGACATCTATGACCAACAAATTGAAATCTTAAGAGTCTCAGAGATGGCAATCAGAAATACTTTTTTTTTTTTTAATTCATCTTAATATTTTTTTCCATAGTTGGGCTGTAGTGTTTCTATAATATTTACCATTATGTCTTTCATCTCATCAGTGTTTTTCTATCACAATTTTCCTGAGCTAACAGTACAGGTTAGTGATAAGTTGTTGTATCTTATGAAAAGTCTATTCAAGCATTTCTAGAATTTCTGTTTACTTTAATTTTCTCTGTAAATTGATCAAAATACTCATGCCAAGTCTGTATAATATATTTAAAAACTCGGTTGCTATCTATTAGGATAAATGAAAGCAAAATTTTATTAAAAATCCCAGAAGAAAAACAAGTCTAATGAGATATTTGGATTTGGTGGATTGAAACTATGAAGATTTTTCAAAGGAGTTAAGTTAAAGCCAAGAATATATCCAGAAACAGTATCTTGAAGAATCTGAAATATCCGTTTGGAAAAATAGTTCCAGTCTTGTGTGAGGCTGCAGCGGGCCAGGAAGGCCTGCCTGCTTTGTGGGGTTGTGGACTGCGGGTCTCCAGGGTCTGCAGTGACATGACTGCCCCTTCTCTGGTTAGTTAATTGGAGATCTGAGGAACCGGCGGTGGAGAGAGGCGAACACAAAGAGCAATTGTCTTGTGGTTGTTTTGCGGTGCCAGCTCCAAGGGCCATACCCTTTGAATGAGTTAACACCTTGTCCCCAGAGCAAAGAAGGATAAAAATAAAGATCTGAACAGTATTGTTCCAGCCCAGCAAAATTAGGAGCCGTTTTTAACAGCTCTCGCTCCGCAGCGCTATTGTTAGAACTTGTCCGCTCGCCGGCGCGCGCTCCAGTGTGCGCTGCTCTCCTCCAGCGTCTTCTGCAGCCAAGAATGTGCCATATAAAACGAAGCAGCTATTAAAATGTGCATGAAAAAACAATTTGCTTTGTGCCTAGTTATACCTTCAAGGGTGATGGTTATCAATGCATTTAATCTGAGTCTCTGTGTCTAATCAAGCATTAGAACACAAAATGGTTGTAAGCGTAATAAAGCCAGGGCAGTAGGAAAAACAGCAGAGACAGCTCAAGGATTTGCTGAAAGGAGCGGGGGTGTGGAGCAGAGGAGGAGGAGGAAATAGGAGACACAGGAGAAGTGGGAGACAGAAGGTATCCTGCCATTCTTTCCGTTTAAATGTGACTTCTGCACGATTTTTGTTAGCCAGTCGGGTGATGATCCCAAATTTTTGAGAGAGGCAGGATTTTATACAAAAGTTTCATGAATTGTGACACAAACATCATAGAGATAGCAAACATCCAGGAACTTGAACTAGAAGCTCATTGAATAACCTATTCCTTGTAAATAATCAGTGGAAAGGAAAGACTTACTGTTCCATCAAGTTTTCTTGAAACCATCATTTGTATTTCTAAAAAGACTAGCTGTTGTATGAGTTCAAAAGCAGAAATTTCATTCCTATATGCTTACTCTTCTGGACCTCAGTTAAACAAGTGCTAAGGTATTTATGCCATTATCATCACATAAGAGTATTTGTTAATAGACATATCTCAGATACTGCTGTTGCCCTCTCCCTTGCTAATGGGTAGACTGTGCCACATGTAAGCAAGCAGAAGGGAAAGAATTAGAATGGTAAACATAAGATAAAGAATTAGGATGTCAAAAGAAATCCTAAACTCTTGCAAATAAAGGCAAAAATTCGAGGCGGGGAAAAAAATGCACATCCCATCCTCAGAGGGGTTTATTCTTATTTCAGCACGCATGTGATTTTTGTGTCTGTAATTCTATATTGCTTCATGCATTGAGAGAAATCTCTGGATTTAAATCTAGAATCTTAAGATAAGAAAGACTAAATATTTGTGCTCCTAGAGAGATAAAATTCACTGTGCCATCGGAATAGAGAATGAAAACACCAAACAGCACTAACTTTCCCTTTCTCTGATCCTTTCCCTTTCTTCTCTGAATAGTCCTTATTCCAAGTAACAGTGGAGAGCAATATGAAGAACTGCTAGAAACACAAGCTAACCAAAAATTCCACAGTGTGTGTCAAAATCTGCAGTTTTGGAGGCTGCATTCAGACTAATAAAACACTCCAAATGGGAGCTCAGTGCTCATCTGTTTTCTGGTCTATGAGAACTGCCTTAGAAAAGCTGTTACTCAGAATCCTTGTTCAGATTTCGGAAAGATGGGCACATCACCACAATTACATTCCTGTCCAGTGTAGCCTAAACGTGACCTTCACTTCGCTTTATGGATAGCACAGGGATCTAGGAACCAGGAGCCCTAAATGATAGGTGGTCTGGATCACTCCTGGCTCTCTGGAATCTAAACACACGCATCTGCGTGAGGGCCACGAAGCCCCAGCGCAGCCTTTGAAGCCAAGCCAAGCTGGGAGCCTCTTGGCTGTGTAAGATCAATGGAGAAGGTGCAGGTAGAAACCTACTCACATCGATCTCGTTGATTCACATAATTCTCCTTGAAGGAGCAGGGCCCAATCATGTGTGTTTCTTACGTTAATAATATATCTCCTTCTGCCCTGAAAGACCCTTTAGCTTACTTTGAACTTTGGTTATAGCAGATTTTTTTGGAAGTGATAATTCAAACAGTAAGTACCTGTGTCTGGATTTAACTTTGGTGGAATTATTTTCAAAGGGTCACAAATTACATTCACTTTTGCTAAAAATAGCATTGTTAGGAAAAGCCCTCATACAGTCTCTGTCTAGTATTGTGATGGCTATGCAACAAGCTTTGATTTCCTCTACACGGAGGAATAACCTGATAAAATTCAGGGGAAATACAGCCGCTGACTGCAGGAATTTCTAAGGCATTTGCCTCTCACTTACTAAAATGTGTTAGTCCTTGAACGTGGTTCCTTCTTTGAATGTGGTAATACTTAGAGCCTTGTGTTGCCTTTGATCACACACTTTAATCATAGAAATTAGAGATGGAACAGGCATATTCATTCATCTAGTCCATTTCCTGCCCCTACAGGACTGGTCTGCAGTTTATTTCTGATGGCGTTCTAGTGCTCACATTTCAATGGGAGTTCCTCACCCAAACCAAGGGCAGTGCATGGCTCAGAACTTGTGAAACTCGCGCTGAAATGCGTTTTGTAAGATGGCAGGTTGTATAAGCAAAGGAAATAATAGACTATTCTTCTCATATATCTCAGAACCAAGCATCTGCTAGGGGACGAGGTATGGTTCGTTTATGAAGGTATTAGTTGAGCAGAAAGAAATATCTTTATTACGGTTGTTTTCCTGTGCATTCAGTTTTCTGAACATAAGTGGTTTACTGCGTGTATCAGCTGTCGTGCAACTTTTGCAGTCAGCTGATCATTCTTCTGGTTTTCTCTACAAAGTATTGGTTGGAATTTTCCTCGATGATATTTTTTTTAAATGAAAACACTAGATTTCTTCTTCAGTAAAGTGAAAAAAGTTGGTGTTTTTTTTTTTTTTTTTTTTTTTACCAACTAGATTGGCTGTGTTGTATTCAGGAGATGTTAAGATTCCAGAAAAGGACAGTCAGAAAGTTTTGGATCTGCTGGGATGATTTTTTAGTTTTCATCCTTGAAGAAATTCCTAATATGCCTAGCAACTATACCGAGGAAATTAAGATAGAGGAAGTTTTTGCCCTTGGGTTTCTGGTAAAACAATAGCATCCCAGGCAATGCTCATACAGTAGGGGCTGTTTACACTTTTTTTTATTACCGAATTTGTTATAATCCCTGCATCTTTCCTCCACCCAACATTCCCTGCATTAATTGTTGTTTCACCTCAGAGGGTTCTGACGGGTTGGAATATTCCCCTGGCTTCCATGATACAGTCTATCTGGCATTTCCTCTCTAGCACTGTGCTCTTCGGAGCAATTAAAATATAAGCCGCAACATGAAAAAGCCTGAATTCAGCTGTCAGGCATGTCTGCGTATCATGGCACGAGGCCGAACGCAGGCTCCTCAACGACGCCCTGCCATAGAGCTCCACAGAGTGGAACGGTGCCAGCCAGTTTTTAATTCATATAATTTAAACTCAGCGGCATGAATGACTAACCGTAAAATGAAGAAAACTGTCGAGAGGGATCCAAATACTTGCTGAACTACAAAATCCAATGTGACTTTCAGCTTGCTCTGTGGCTTGTAGTTAGCGCTCATTATCCCATCACGAAGCGCAGCATCCCTAGTACCTGCTGCTTATTTAACACGTGTAGAAATAAAAACACATGTAACACATGTAGAAATAAAGCGCTTTGCCCAGATCCAGGGAAATGGCAACATGGTGTTTTCTCAACCAGTAGAAGGAAAATAATAGGAGGTAGCAGCAAACACAGCACTGCCCCTGTACTTAGTGTATGTTGAGTGGGCACATAACAAGCAGGACCAAAGGAATTCCATGCAAGAGGAAGTCCTAAAATAGCCCGGTTGTGAGCGGGGCTGTGCGAGGTATTTGGGCAGCCCTCGAGCTGCAGTGTCACAAACAGGGCAGTGTTGCTGCGGGCAGCTCATTGTTAGTCCCCGCGGGAAGGGGATTAACCAGACAATTGCCTTTCTGCAGAGCAGAAACCAACTTCCCCATTAATTGCTACCAGCCTCTTCCTGCTCCACTAGGTTACTCTGGCTTATTTCATGTAAGGCCTTTGCCATTAGAGCAGACAACTCAGGCAGCTCCTATGGGCACGGAAGGCACGTCCAGATTAACCCTTTATGCGTTTGCTCTGGTGCATTGCAATCTGCTGCAATTCCTTTAAGAGACAGCAAAATTATCTCACGATTTACTAGGAGATTTCATCATCTAGTTGTAAGGGGGAGTTATTACTATAATGTGCTGTATGCATCAGTATTATTCTACAACAAATGTTATTGTAAGTTCCAGTGTCAGAAAAGACCTGTGTATTTCCTTCAGGACTTCTTCAAGAACAAAACCACCACAATAAAACACATTGCTCTCATATCTATTTGATTTTTTTTCCCACCTTCTCCTGAAGGGACCTGGAATTGCCACCCTGGCACCAGTAGCACAGTTATAGGGATTGTCTTTTTTCCAAATGCAGGCCGAGCTGGATGGTTCTCCAGATATGGGAGGCTGCATGACAACAAAACTACAGATTTTCTAGTTTTATTTCAATAACTACTTGTAAACAGAGCCCGGGGTTTCCCTATGTGCCACAACACAAGAATCACATTATTGCTGCGGAAGAGGTGGCACCTGGTCAGACCCAATATGATGCTTTTATCTCAGTCTGAGTTTGAGGGAGGGGAATTGTCCACTCTGATTTTGTTTTGTTTCTTATTTGTCCCTGTATTCACCAAAGTACCACTGAATATGTCTGAAATAATGACATATTTACTCTCCCTATCACTTGCAGCAATTCTCCTAGTTACTCAGACTTGTCCCTGGATTATTTAAGTATTTACCTTTTCTGTCTCCTTCATATTCATTTACAGGTTTTTGTGAATTTTAAGATGAAAACTTGCATTTCTCTTTCATCCCACTACTAAAACTCGCCCTTTTGTTGCCCCAGGGTTTTCCCTCGTGTTCTGGACTCCCACTGTCTCTCTGAGCAGGTTGTTGCTGATAATGTCACTCGGCTCTCCTGGAATGTGACCCTTCTGTCCCATCTCCTGAGATCCTGAGCCCTTTTCATCCTTCATCCTGGCCTTTTTTTTTTCCACTAATGCTTATGTACCATTCTCGGGCTGCTTCAGACCCTGCTGCCTGCTTTTCCTATTGCTCCTGTGTCACCTGTGCCCACTCGCAGCCTGGGGAATGGTTCTTATTCCAAGGACTTGAATGATGGGATCACAGTTACATGTTTGGGAAGACTCTCCTGTTTTTTCTTCCTTCCCTCAAGGACCCACTCATGCCCCAGAGTGTCTTTATGGAGCTTTTTACTGGTGCGTGCAACTAGAAATAGGAAAAACTGAAAACCTGCAGAAAGCTCCTTGCTGAACCTCATTGTACACCACAGCCAGACTCTGCAAAGCAGGAATCTTCTACCTAAACTGCTAATAAAAGATAAAGAAAAGAACACAAAACCTTGATTGCTTCCAGAAAGCGTCTGCATGTGTCACCTGAAATGTGTACATTGAACCTGATGCTCTGGGATGTGAAAAATACTCCATTGGATGCATGATTAATTACATGATGCTGGGAAGCATTAGGATAGGCTTCTTTTTATACAGTTATTGATTATTATATTTCATTTCGCATTATCAACAGTGTGTATGGTATTCTAACCTCAGCTAGAATAGATAGATTCATAACATTTTAGAAAACAGAATTAATTACTGAATCCATAAATTCCTGGATGGCTGATAAAGCTTTGGCTCTGCTGTAAAGTTTCCCATCAAAATAAAGCCTCTAGAAATTGTTATTTTTTCTGTATCTATCTTTTTTTTCCTGCAGAAACATCTAATATATTTAGCTTTTTAGTTACTCATGACCCCATGATCTTCTGACTGCTCTATTTTCTACGCACAAAATTGATTTTCTACATATACGCTAGCATGAAGCATGAGTTCCTAGGCAGAGGGAGCCTAAACCAAAGACTTCAAAAATAATTTTTGAACTGATTTTTTTGTATCATTACAGCTTTGTTGGTTGAGGTAATTTTACTAGTGGAACACAAACCCCTGCACATTCAGAAATTGCCTTTCCTTTATTAGTCTAAATACTTTGAAGGAACACATAGAGAAAAATCAAGAAACACTAATAATTTATTTCAAATGATACTTTTTTTTTCCTGAGAGATGGAACTGTTCCCAGGGCCGTCTCTAAACAATGATATCGTTATTTAGTTAAATATGGCTGTTGTGGTGGTTTTCACCCAAGCCACGAATTCATTGATTTATTGATTCTGCACAGTATGTATTAGAAAGGAGAAGAACAAGGACACAGCAGTGCGGTTCCTGCGGGGATCTCCAGGGCTGGACTGTGGTAGGAATCCTCTCCCGATTCCCTGGGCATAATCCCGGGACGTGTCTGTGTGCCAAGGAGCTGCCCGTGACCCCAAGGACAGCTTTTGTGGCCAGGTTCTCTTGAGGAGCAGCCTCTCTCATTGCTATTGCCATGGGCAAGATTCTCTGATGTCCTGTTATGTATTAAACAGGATATAAATTCCATATACATGTATGTATGTCTGTATGTATATATTTTTATATATATATATATACACACATGCACATATATTTTACTGTTTCTGCTGAAGCGATAGAAACAATTACGTCCTCTGTGTCATTTTTGCAGCAGGAATCCTGTCCTATTTCGTGTCGCATAAATGATAAAATCTTCTGAACGTGGACTTCCGAAATGCTCCTCGGAAAATGACTTCGGGTGAAGCAAACACTCTTTTGGAAGAGCCAAACACCTTACAGAGCTGATGAAAAGGAGTAGAGGAGGGAATATCCGGCCATAGGGATTACAGCAGACCCTTTCCCCCATCCCCAGAAACCAGCGTCAATCAATGGGAATGTGCAAGGGAGACAGAGACTGGATTTAAGTGACTGATTGGCAGGGCAGAAGGAACCTTTGGACTCGTGTGTAACTGTGAAGAAGCCAACAGCTTTTCAGTCCCGTCCTGTCCAGTCCAGACGCCCTGAGATACGAGGGATTTTGGGCTGGATTTTTTTCCTTCATCCCAAGAAACCGCTGTGGTTTCTGGTCTCTGCAACCTTCAGCTCCATGCAGGCCACCTAACGAATGCTTTGGATGAAGGGTGTCTGCAGCAGAACCAGCTGCCTGTGCTTGGAAATTCTCACAAGATAAAATTGATCTGGCTGTAAATAAACAAAAAGATGGTACGAGACACGAGTTGACTTTGTTAGATCAGCTGATTCACAGCGTCATGAGACTGTGCTCTCTGCATTAATCCCCATTAGCTTGCATAAGAAAATTGTCACAAGGACGATGTGGAAAGGAAAAGATGGCAAAGTTGCTAATTTGCTGCAGAGCAGCTTAAAATCTGTTTTTCATTTTCAGCTTAATTAATGGATTGGTTGAGAGACCAAAGCGAAGCACATTAGAATTAATGAATTAGAGCAAATTGTGTGAATGGTATTGAGGAGAGAGATAAAAAGAAAAACAAAATAAAACGAAAACAACAAGTAATGTTAAAAGCCTTCCTTGCACAGTGACTGATTATTGGGCTGTTTGAATTGATTGCTAAAACTGAAGTCGAGAAGGAATATTTTCTTTTTCAAACCAGATTAAGGGAAACGTGCTGGGGTAGCTTTTATTTTTTGTTTGACTTCCTCTGTCTGCTCTGCAGCTCCTAACAACTTTTCCTACCAAATTCTCTCCTCCTGCAGGGGCCCACAAAACAGGAAAAATGTAGAAGTTGTTTTACATCTTTGCATTCATTTTTAAATTTGTTAAAGGGCATTGAAGACATTTTATGTCCTGTAGAATAAGGAGATGGGATATGGAACCAGTAATCTCTCAGCTTCTCTGACTGAAAAACCTGGACTACAGAGGTCAGAACTCAGTCCTCTTGTGATCCTTCTTAGTCTGATGTTCCTGTTTTCAATTCAAAGATTATCAGAAAGAAAGTTTCTTTAAAATAGGCTAAAATGAAAGTTACACTCCTTTACCGAAGAGAGATTTTCCAGCGTTAATTAATCTCATAAATTGATCTACATTTTGGCAAACTTTGAAGCATGTCACAATTTCCTGCTTATCTCAGCCACAAGACTCAAATAAAAATAATGCACATTTGTTCCGATCGAGTCTCATGAAGAACAGTGCATGACCAAGAGGCAGCCAGTTTGTGTCTTACTGGCGATGTGAGAGGGCTCAGAAACCCCATAACGGAGCTTTTGTGAAAGCCCCTGCAACTGAACGTCCACGTGTTGCCTCGGACGTGCAGGATGGAGGGGAAAGCAGAAGGGATGTAGGACGTAGGAGCAGCAGCAGCTTGAGCTCGGAAAACTGGAGGGGAGAAACTCCGACCTCAACATGCGCTTTGTCCAGGAGAAAGAAACCATTAGTTTGAGAGACAATGCTCTGGGCTCCTCCATCTGCTTTTTGCCCCGGGGGAAAAGCTTCCTTCTGGGCTTCCCGAGTCACGTTGGGTAGCGCGAGGGTCCAGCAGACACCTCGTGCTCTCTGCTAACTGTCCTTGTACACCCATGGTGACCTGTTATCTCCAGGGCCTTGTGCTCCTTGGCATTTGGGTGTCCCATAGCTTATCTAACTAGGGAATAGCATCAGTAACCACGGCCATTCTACTCTACTAAATAGTTGAGTGTAGCTGCACATTGGTATATCAGGGTTGATATTACAAATATTAAATAGGATGAAAAATGCTCTTTTTGTCATTGTGTCTGAATTCGAACTAATCTACTCCAGATATTGCTGAAATATCTTCATGTAGGTTACACTGGTTCTCCTGTTGGGTGCCTAGACATTAGGCATTGAAGCCAATGACTGCTCCTGCAGACTGTGACTTGTTGGAGTCTCCCAAGGGCATGGGCTCAGCTCAGTGCTCCACACCAGTTACTCTGAGTACACCCCAGCGATATGCTCAAAGGCAACTAAACTGCAATAATTGCTTCATATATGTCAGGATAATGAAAAAAAGTCTGGGGCTTTATAAGAGATAATTTGAAATGCCTGGAGGAAAATTAAAATTATAATGAATAAATCATATTATATGCATGTTAATATATTGACAGGGCTGATCTTCTAAAGAAGCAAGCAATAAAAGGATTTGATCTAGTCATTTGAAAGGATTAATATTATGTGTTGAAAAGTGCTGCCTTTGCCAACATACACATTTTTTTCCTCTTCTTTTCTAGATGACAGTAAAAATCTGCCTAGGTTTATCCCCCAACACCATCTCCTAGGCTCCACCCTTCAGTGTTTTCCCCCAGAAGTTCCAACAGGTCTTTTTAAGCCTGCACAAAGGGCTGGATTATGATGTCCTTACTCATACTGACTAATTCATGGGTACTTCCAAATTTTATACGGAGCCTCCACCCTGTAGGTGTGTGTAGGAAGAAACTATTCAACACGAATTAGGAGTTTCCGAAGTGATCAGGGCTTCAGAACTAATATTTGCCAATTCAGGTTATGGAAATTCATCAGCTTGGAACATAACATTCCGTTTGTAGTGAGGAATATTAACAATAAATAACAAGACCCAACAGCATGCAAATCACCATTCAGCACTTCAAAGCTAGCGAGCTGGGAGGCACCATGCCAAAGACCAAGGAGAGTGGGTTTTCACCATGTGAATTACTGCATCGTAATTCATGCTCTACCCTACAATGTAGAACTTGCAAGATCATTAGGCAAATGAGCTTTAAAATATTGCTAAATCAAATGTTTGCTTGATAATGTGGTATGGTAGATCAGGATTCCTTTTCCCTTTCTATTTATAGCAAAAATACAGGACAAATTATCTTTATGTACAATAGGATGTGATCTGTTTACATCTGAACTTGGGTAATATAATGGAATTTGAGTTTAGGTGAAAGCCTCAGGCTGCAGACACTGCTGGAGGATAGAGACTTTGGGAGTGGAATCTGAATTCAGTAATTTGACATGAAATGTTAACATATGAATGCTATATAAATGCTTTCAGAGTTATCTGTTAAAGAAAAAAACCTTGAACAGCTATCACAGCAGTTCTGTAATTTAATCAAGCACAATTGTGTCTGGCCTATCTTTAAGGTATCTTTTAGGTTCAAAAATTATGAGTTCTGTGGCTTTTATGAATTGAAAAATACGTAGGTAGTATCAGACCCACAACTGCAGTTATATGAGAAAATCTTCTTTTTATTTTGATGAAGCAAATTAAGAAAGTATTTCCCGGCATGCCTCCAAGCAGAATTTCAGAGTAAGTCAGCAATGATATTCCACCTCAACTGATAAATCCTCCGCCTAGTGAAGATTAATTCTGTTCACACGGCCTATTTTATCTCTATTTAGACATAGAAGAGTAGGCTCATGCGCATCTTAAAGATGCTTATATAATTTCTGCATAGGCACCTAATTTCTCACAAAATTGGGTATTGGTACTTTTACACTTATGCTCTGCAGCATCTGAGTGCTGAAAAGGACTGAACGATGGACCATGGAGTTCTCTCATGTTTTGATTCTCTGTGAGTGAGTTGGCCTTTAACTGTAGAGTTTCTGCTGTGAAGACAATTTTGGAAGTGTATTAAAAAGTGATTCTCTGAAAGGCTGTTATGTAAAAATGTCATTTTTTTTTCCCAAAAGACTCATCCCCTGCCTCATCATGCTAGTAAGTTTGAGTTCACATTGCCACATTCCCTTATTTTTTTTTTCCCACTAAAGCATCCTGCAAGAGGTTGCACTGGATTGTATTGATTCCTATGCTTTGGTTGCACAACTGCTTATCTTGATCATCTTTCCATACAAGCCAATTGATAATGGATGCATCGCTCTGGCTACTAGAAGCGTAGTATGCAGGACCACTAACAAAAACTGAGGATTCTCGAGTCTCATGCATCCCTGCTCATCTGAACATGATGTTTCACAGGTGTGCAGAGCTGGGGTCGGTATTCGGAAATGAGGTACCTTTATTTAGCTGAATTTCAATTTGTGCATGTGGAGAATAAACGGGTACATGAAGCCAAGCATTTATAGTCTCATTCACCTTCCAGTTATCTTCTTTCAGAGTCTAAGAGACTGGCAGAAACATTCTCCCCCTCCTTTTCAAACCCTTTTCAAAAGGTTTGTGTTTGCCAGAAAAAACAACATTTGACATTTTACCAATGTAACTGAGGGAGAAAATGGCAAAATTAAAACAAGGTTAGGTTCATTCAGAGGCTACACCGATACTCGAGGGCAAAGAAAAAAGTTATTCATCAGGAACTCGAAATACATAAAACAGTAAGTCCAAGGTTCCTAACAAAGGCTTCTGGCACTGACGTAGTGTAAATAGTAAAGATTAATAAATGTGATTAATTAAATCAGACCAGATTTTGCTAGAGGACTCTCTGAAGTGTTCAGAAATCTTCCTCTGTCCCCTCCTACAAAGTTTATTTGTAGAAACTGAAGCAGCTGTGTTATGTCAGTAGTTAAAATACAAATGTATTCAAGGATAGTCTGTTAATTAAGGCATCTTTTGAGGGACCAGGATGCCAGGCATTTAGAACTCATAATTCAATTTCTGGTTAGAAGAAATTGATAATAAATTTGTTACCACTTGTGGGAGTGAGGAATTTTCTTAGTGAAGTTTTTGCCTATGAAGTTTTTCACGATCCTGAGAGAACACCTGGATTTTCCCATCTCCATTGGCCTTTTTATGTTTTTATAATTAGTATTAGGTTTCATGAAATGATTACAAATGGCATAGCTATGTCCTATTGGTTGAAATCATAATCTGGAATGCGTTCACATAGTATTCCTTGTGGATCTTTAGGGAACAGGTAACTGAACAAGCAAAGAAGTCGCAGGAACATTACTGAGTATCTGTCACAGATACCGGGAGACCCCAGATGACCTGGAGAGGAAAAATGTGGTGTCTCTAAAGAGAAAGAGGATTTGAAGAATTAAGTCCAGCTGGCCTAATATCAATACTGGGAAAGATACTGGAACAATTTACTAAACAGTCAATTTATTAGCACTTAAGGATGATAAGAAAAAGCCAATATGGATTCATCAAGCAGCAGAATGTCAAGTCATTCTAATTACTTTTTTTGACAGGGTAACTAGCCTTGTGAATTAGAGGATGGAGTAGATATGGTTATCCCTTGGAGGACATTCTCATAAAAAGTAGAGAAATACGATCTAAGTAAAAATAGTACAAAGCAGTTGAAAATCTGTGTTCAGGAGCAGGTGTGAGTAGTTCATTATTAAAGTGGATATTAAGTGATAAACCCATTCTGGCCAGGGTTTTGGATGAGTGTACACAGGGCCATTGCAAAATCTAATGTGGTCTGAAGATGGGAGAGATTGGAAGCTCTTTCTAGGGCACAAGTGAACTTCAAAATGATTGTGAAAAAATGGACGAAGGATTTGAAACCTCTGAAAGGAGATTCTATAAAGATTAGTGTGACGTGCTGTTTCCAGGGAGGGACCATCAAATACACAGATATGGAGAGGGAGTAACGAGCCAGACAGCAGTGCTGCAGAGAAGGACTTGTGGGTGATAGTGGCACACAGACAAACTATGACTCAGGAACATAATGTCTTTTTTGGAACAACAACGTTATTCTGTGATGTATTAAAGAAATGCTGCGTGTCAGACAGAGGCAGGAATTCCAACCTCCTTGGCACTTGGAGCTCTCAGCTGGGGAACTCTATCCAGTTTTGGGCACCCTCTTTTTAAGGAAGATATAGACAAATTGGCAAGTGTCCAGAAAAGAGCAACGGGAATGAATAAGCGGTTTAGAAAACATGACCTATGAGGAAAGATTGAAGGAATTGGGTTTGTTTAGTCTACAGCAGAAGAGCCTGAGAGGGACATGATAACAGTCTTCAAGTATGTAGAAGGTTGTTGTAAAGAGGGCAATGATCAATTATTTTCCCGAGTCCACTGACAAAGCACACAAAAAAGTGATTGCTTTAGTTTGGAATAAAGAAGATTTAGGCTAGACATTAAAAAAGTCCACAAGAAATCCTTTTGCCACTCTGAGGATATTTTAGCCCATGAAAAAGGTACCTAAGTTTGAAGGGTTTTTTTTAAGAACTAGTTAATAAGATAGAAAATGGATGAGAGAAAATGTAAACATATTTAGAGCACAGGGTCTTGTATTCCTTCATTTCTACGAAACATGTGCTTTGGAGTTGCCTTGAATTTGTTCTGCAAAAGGGCTACCTGACCTGAGCTTTAGCAATGCCAGGATTAATGCATTTCCTAGTTTATTTTAAGTTCATTCACTTTATTTGAAAGCAGGTATTTGTCTTTTTCTTTCTTTCTTTGTTTTTTTTTTTTAAGAAAATACAGTTGTTTAGAAGAATTGCAAATGCTTATTGAAAAAAAAAAGTGTTCATAGTAAATGGATTAATGCTACTTTTATCAAAAGTGTTTATAAAGTTAAGTAACTTTATAAGGTTATATAGCTTATAAAGTTAAGTGCAATTTCTGAGATTTTTTTTTGCTTAAAGCATAGGAACATCAGTTCAATGATTAGTGGGTTTGCTTCGTTCCCAGAGAGCACTATTAGGATGTTCCCGGCACACTTGTAACTATGGAATTGTCACTACAGAATAGTAAATATGAAAGCGTTGGTATGGTCTGCCTGTCGTCTCAACACCCCAACGAGGAGCACACCAGTAAAGCTCAGCAAGGTACATGGACTGTATTTTGCACAGACTGACACCACAGGTTTTTTCGTGATTTGTAATTAATTTGGAATTAATTTTAACTGAGGTCAGCTACAGGAAAGGAGATGCTTCAATTATTATATATGAAAACCTGCAGATAGGACTTAAAGTGACTTCTAGAGTGACAGACTCCAGTCCCCTGTTACTGCAAACTACCAGTTTATAGAGTCCTCGTCTGTTTAATAAGACCTATTATAAAACTCACTATGAAGAGCAAAAGGAAGCCAAGCCAAGGACACGTCTAGCATTCCCAAATTGGGATTGCTAGCCAAAAGCAGGGAAGGAAGTGATAGACACATAAATTACTACTTCTGTGACTTAATTTATTGCATTCAATCCATCAAGCCATTCCTGTAGGATATCATAGCTGATTTTAGATTCTTCTTTATAAGAGAGCCAAGTTAAATCTTTTTTAAAGGGTTTAGGAAAGAAATTAAATAAACATAAATAAAATAATAAGTACATAATAACATGATAAAAACATAATAAAACGGGGGCATACGAGGGAAAATAGTCTGTGGTTAAGAGATGGCTGACATTGCTTAGTATCGCCAATTAATTTATATCTGTGTTGGCATGTGCATGTATGAAACTACGATTGAAGTGAGTGTAAACAATGAAGGCCACCGTTCTGGTGAATAAATGTAGCAAAAAGATTTTTTCCATGTATGTTTGTAAGTTTTGCATGTTATCTTCTGGGTAGAGTCCTCTATGATTTACCGTCTTGCTCATTTTATCTACTCAGAACGTTGAGTCACCTCTTATTCTCCCTCCCAGGATGCAGAAATCCCCAGTAGACATAACATCTACATAGGGTACTACAGACAAAGGGGCCAATAAGGGAAGGTGTCTTTGTGCTCAAGCTGGTATAAGGTCTCCCTCCCTTTAATGCCCTTTTCTAGGTCTCATTAGCCTATGCTCTCACTATGAGGCATAAGGCATTTGTAAGTGATTAGCTGGGCATAGTTACAATATATTCTTACCAATAGAACACACTAACATTGTGTTCTAACCTTAAATCCACCTGCACTGCCTTAAACTTTGCTCATTTTAGACTACAATTTCTGCAGATACGGACTTTATTATTATTATTATAATTATCCAGTACATTATAGAATATCCCCAAGGTGTTAGACCTTACACTGATGGAAGTGTTGACTTCTCAGAGATACATAAATCAATGCCCTTATCTATCATGACCCTGAAAGATTCTGAGATATCTCCTTGGACTAGATGTCCCGGGGAACTTTCAAGACAAGTAATTCTCTGTGTTCTGACCCCGTTTTAGAACCAAACCCTCACCGTCTCGCATAGTTTGTCTCTTTTCATTTTCAGTTCCTTCCTTGGTATCTGTACTAGAGCCCCCTTTGCCTTTGTTTGTCTTTACTGATGTTTATTGGTATTTTTCTTGCTGGCTTCACAGACCACCAAGAATATAGACACCTTTACTTGTATCAACCAATCTTGTAGATAGATCTGCTAGAACCCAGCAGACAACATGGTCAGGTAGAGTTGCTAGTGTTCATGACATTTTGTTTTTAGTCAAAACATGAATGAGCTGCTGTTTGAGGTGTCAGAGGAGATTATTTTTTTCTTCCCCAAGAGTCATACTCAAGTATGACTTCAGGTGTGCGAGACCTGATATTCTTATGCTGATATTTACAGTCAGGGACTGTTCTCTTGTCCTCCTTACACACTGCTTGGTGTTAGGTCTCCTGTGAGCAGCCTGTGTCCCTGCAGGCCTAATATATAATTACTGTTTTATGGATATTCTTTTCAGGCATCTTCAGTAACATGGTGCTATGTTTCTGCCCTTCAGAGTTAGGTTTCCAAAGCATGAAAACGAAAAGCATCTTCGTGCAAAGCTGAGCAGAGATGTGTGACTGCACAGAGCCGACGGGGACGGTGGTTCCTTGCAGCATCACCCACACTGGCAATTGGGGATGCTCCCCCACACATGCTGTCCCATCAGTCTTACCTGGGCATCATCGTGAAAACTTAGTGGACACAGGACAAAATTGTGCCAGAAAGGCTGTTAACAACTAAGCAAAATCACAGTCCTGTTACCAAGTGCGCTCTCTGGCCCTGTTTTCTTTAGCAGTATAGATATAGCCTATGTTTTGGACATGCTGTACAAAGTGTTATCTTTTTATTTTTGCCGCAGTGTACTAAGGCAATGTGAAACGTATCAGACATTTCCATTTTTGTAGATATTTTCAGCCACCAGATTTTTTTATGACAATAATAACAATAATTAAGAAATGAGTGCCAAAATGTAGCTCATGTTTTGCATGTTAAAGCTATCCTCTGAAGCAGACAAATATCATGTGCTAGGAAATAAGAACCAAAGGGTGGCAGAGTTCATGGACAGTAAGTCTTGCTTTGAGCTGGAGACCTCTCTCTGGACATGTTTATTATCATTTTGTACAGATTCAACTCCAGGTTTAGCAGTGAAATAAAAAGCTGTCTTGTTTAAAGGAAGATGTAACTCATTTTATGAACAAGAACTGCAAACAGCTGCTTCCATATGTTGCTACTATCAGGAAAAATTCTTTGCTAAATGGCATCTTTAAGATTAAATAGTGTGCTGAAAATAAACACAACAAAAGCGTGAGATGATTGAGGAGGACAGTGACCCACTCCAGGAGAAAATACACTTTGTTTCCCTTGATGATGAATCTGCGTGACCCAGACAGAGCGTTCTAACGTTGACTCTCACTGCATTCTGCACTATTTTGACATTTAATACAAATGTCTGTGATAAGGGGTAAAAGGCACTTTGGCCCTTCTCTACTAGTTTTAAACCTGTTTGTCCAATTTTACTTTGAGATGTTCTAGCCTCTTTTTTTTTTAAAGTTATTTTTTAACATAGTTTGAACCCACTTTTGCTTTCTGCAGTATCTCTATTGGGCCTGATTAAGTGCAGCCCTCTGCTAGCCAAATTGGAACGCGGTTCTCGAAGGTGTCGTCATGCTCTCTTTGAAGTTGAAAGGAGATGCATCTGCCTTGAATAAGAGCAGGATCAAATCACTTAAGCCAATGTTTAACTCTTCAAATAGTCCAGTAGGAGCTAAGTATGGTTTGACTTCTTATGTAAAGGAGATGGTACTCTGGCTTCAGTTCTGATGAAGCATTTTCGCTTTATAAACAGCTGGAGTGTGGATCTCCTGCCACCATCCCTATGACCCCACTTTTACTCTTGATTTTTTTGATCTTTCTTCTCCAACTAATCTATAGATAAAAGTGAGATTTTCAAGGTCTATTGGACTTGTCCTGTTCTGGTAGTCTTACCCTCGTAACCTCTGATCACCTGCTCCTTAATATACTTTCATGCTGTTGTCTCTTGACGAGTGTCTATTCCTTAATTGAATGGATTTTGTTAACAGAGCCTGAGACAATGTGTTGGGCATATAATATGTTTTCACTTATATTCAGTCTCTTTTATAGGCACACCTTCTACATGGGGAGAACTCTGGTTTCAAAAGAGCTGCTTAAAAATTAATTGTCGAAGGTGTGAGTAAGCCTAGTATATGACTGTGGATGCTTATCTGCAAACCTGCACATGCCAGTTCAACAAGTTCCAAGATTTTGCTTCAGACATTTCCAAAACAGAATTAAACTTGCTTTTCAATTAGTATTTTGCAATATTTTTCATGATATAATAACCTTTTTTTTTTTCTCTTTGGCAGGCATATATTTGATTTTTGTTGACGTGGATGGAGGGGAAATCTTGAAAAGATGAGCCACCTACTGACAGTGCAGAGAGCCTGAAGTGATGGCTCCAATGGGCTAATGGTCCCATTTCAGCATCACACTGATTGCTGCTGCTGAACCCATCTCATGGCTGTGCACAAGAAATGGCAGATGATTTCCTAAGGTCGCTCCCAACCCTGCATTTCTGTGAATATGGGATTTCGGAAAGGCCTGTGGTCACAGCATGTGGCTGAGTTATAGGAAACCCATGGTGGGTGTTGAGGGCTAAGCTGCAGCAATGTACCCTTCGCTATAATGTTCCATGGCTTTGAAGATGATCACAAGCAGCGTATTTACTACTGCACACTATGTTATCTGCTGTCTTCTGTTTTTTTTAACCGTGTTTCCGTGTGCTCTATCTCTGCAATCGAGTGCATGTCATTTGTGCTCATCCTGTCTGAGCGGAGAGCATGTATTTCAGGCTTCTACATACCCAAGTAAAGTGAGCAAAGGAGAAAACAAATGTTAGCAACTACTGCTTTCTGTGTCTCATACAGACGACTTATCTTGATATACAGTTTTGTGCGGCTTTAAACAGGGAAATGACATTTAAAAAAATCCACTTTGGGGGATGTTATTGAAAGAACTTAAATGCATGTTATGATTAACTTGCCAAAGCTACTAGAAGTAAACACATCCTTAATGCAGACTCGAACATCTTCACATAAAACTCTTTCCCACATCTCCCTCCCTCCTCTCCGCCTCCCAAGCTTCATCCTAGCCTAGGGCAGCGGGATCCACAGGGTGGGGGTTTCCTTAAGCACATTGTATATGAGAGTGTGTGACTTATCGGCTCTGTGCCTCATTTACAGTGAGGCTTAGCAGCTGCTTCGCCACCATGTGATGCATTGAGCTTTGTAGAACAGTTCACTGGAAGGTCTCTGCACAGTTCAGGCATGTCAGCTGAGTCCCTCCGAGCAGCAGGGACGGGTAATTAGAGCGGCCCGAGGCTGCTGGCCTTTCTGAGGGGCTTTGTCCCGCCGCGGAGCCGGGCGCGGGGGAGCCAGGTGTGCCAGGAGCTGCAGGCGGCTGCGGCGCAGGTCTCGACGCAGGCCTTGGCGGAGACCTCGGCACAGGCCTCGGCGCAGGCCTTGGCACAGGCGTTGGCGCAGGCCTCGGCGCAGGCCTTGGCGCAGGTCTCAGTGCAGGTCTCAGTGCAGGTCTTAGCGCAGGCCTCGGCGCAGCCTTGGCGCAGGCCTCGGCGCAGGTCTCGGCCCAGGCCTTGGCGCAGGCCTTGGCACAGGCCTTGGCGCAGGCCTCGGCGCAGGCATTGGCGCAGGTCTCGGCGCAGGCGTTGGCGCAGGCGTTGGCGCAGGTCTCGGCGCAGGCCTCAGTGCAGGCCTCAGTGCAGGCCTCGGCGCAGGCCTTGGCGCAGGCCTTGGCACAGGCTTCGGCGCAGGCCTTGGCGCAGGCCTCAGCGCAGGCCTTGGCGCAGGCCTTGGCGCAGGCCGCAGCGGAGGCCTCGGTGCAGGCCTCGGCGCAGGCCTCGGCGCAGGTCTCGGCACAGGCCTCAGTGCAGGCCTTGGCGCAGTCTCGGCGCAGGCGTTGGCGCAGGCCTCCACGCAGGTCTCGGTGCAGGCCGCGGCGCAGACCTGCGGTGCAGGTCTCAGCGCAGGTCTCGGCCCAGACCTTGGCGCAGTCTCCATGCAGGCCTCGGCGGAGGCCTCGTTGGTCGCCCCGGCTGCGGGTGGCGGCAGGCGCCGGGGCTGCCGCTCCACAAGAACCGCCCTGCGCTTCTCCTCGGAGCTGCTCTCCAAAGCAAGCAGCCCCGCGCGTTTATCCTCCGTGCCGTTGGTTTCTTCAGGCTCGTGGGCTCATGCTGACAACGTTGTGAGGATGTCAAAGGAAGAAACGCATTATTCTTTTTTCCAGCTAATCCTTTTAAATGACTGCATCACTGCTGCAGCACCTCTGAGTGCTTTATGTGCTGCCTGGAAGTTCCCGTATATGTCCCCCATGCATTCGTGGATGCTGAGTTTGAACAGTTCCGAAAAGCTGGACTGAACACCCTATTTCAACCCTTCCATTTCTGTCATGTCCCAAGCCAAAAAAAAAGAAAGCGGGGAGGGGAGGAGAAAAGAACTTGGGGTTTTTATAAGGAAGAGTATAAGTGTGTACTTTTGGCCACTCCAATTGACAAAAGGCAAGAGAAGTCCAGAGAATTTTAAACCGCAAATCAAATGGCATTGCTGAAACAGCTACTCCAGGGAACGGTGTTTTTTATTTTACCTCAGGAAAGCATTATTTTCAGCGGTTGAGGTAAGGGGGGAAGTTCTTCCTGAGTGCAGGCTGGCATGCTGTCTTCATCTGGCACCCCACTGTACCTGCAATAAGGATAAATGGACGCATGAGAAATTACATGTGTGACTCTAAGGTAGCACGTTTGCTGATTATTGTACCTCTCCCTCACATCTCACTGAAGAAAAATACATTTCTTGTGCCCCCACACACCACTAAGTAAGAAAGCAGGATTTTTCCCCATGGGCGCTCAACTCCGCTTTGGGCTGGGGCTCACGAGACCCAGCACGCTCATTTCCTTGCCCCTCTAACCCTCTAATTGTGTGCTGGGCCTAGCTGTGCAACCCTGTCATCTTCAGCGTGGTGGTGATGCAGGGATTGCTCCCGAAACGACTGAGGATGGCACACGGGGGACCCACCTTTTTAAGTAAATCTAAATAGTCTCGGGTTTTAGAGGCGCGAACCCTGTCAGTGTGTCCTCAGGGCACAGGGCTCTTGTCCTTCCTCCCTCCTGGAGGGGCTCAGGAGGTTGTGTCTCCATGCGGGGCTGCGCTGGTGCCTATGTCTATACCTCTAATCCAAGGGGACCACGGGCCACCCTCTGGCCTCACACCCGCTCGGCCCGGCTGTCCCCAGCGCGGGGTGTTCTCCACGGCAGGCTGTGTTGTACTACCAGTAAATTGTGCTCACACACACATCAGTCGCCTCCTAAGCTGCGGAGTTGCCGCCTGGCTCCGAGCGGCGCCCATGGACAGTGTCCGGGCGCTGCACGGAGCGGCTTCGGGAGCCTGCGTGGCCCCAGACCATTCCTAGCACCGTGCCGGCCCCGTTCCCCATGGGGAGCTCGTCCCTGCCAGCTGGCCCCAGAGCCATGTTTAATTACCACGTTTAATTACCCGAGTGCGTCGCTGGAGCCTGCGCCGCGCTCCACAGGGAGCGACCCGTGGTGCCTGCCGAGCCGCGGGGTGGCCCGGCGGCCCTGGGACGTAATTATCATGTCCCTCTTGCTTGTGCACTTCAAAGTACCTGGAATAGCTGAGGGCGACGGCGTGGTGTTTTTATAGCACGGGTTGAGTGTGTGATGTGTGCCAGGAGGGCACGGGAGACGGAGGAGGGAGCCAAGCGTGCAGTCCTGGCCACGCTGAGCTCGGGAAGCGGTCCCTGGAGGGAATGTCCCCTTCCCTGCTCCAGCGTGTGCCATCTCCTGACTCTGCTGCTCTCATTGCCCCTGTGGCACTGCCACTGCCACCACCCCTCTGCTGTAGCCTCCAGTGCCCTGGGCAGTAACTGGAGCAGCAGTGGAGGTGATTTTGGTTACTGTTAGGGTCTGTGCAGGAGGGACACCAGCTCACACCCCTGTCCCTACTCACAGACCTCTCATTTTGTAACTGCAGCCACTTCCAGAGATCGCAGACTCCTAGCACTCTCTTCAGTTTTACTTCTTGTTGTGAGGAATCAGCCCCATGGGCAATATAAACCTGAGACTGAGTATTTTGCTGTCCTGTGCTGAGGCACAGATCTGCTATGAGGATGATACTGGGGTTGCTTTCATCTCAAGGCTCTGTGGAGTCACAGATGAATTGCTTGCTAGAGTGGAGCTGGATAATTTAGCTCTAGTTTTGCTGTATCTACATTGAGCTCTTGTCAGGGCAGTCTAGTCAGACATAAGAAAGATGCAGCAAGCTTGCATGGTCTTCTCCTCTGCCTCTAGAAGCACCAGACTACAAACAGTCCCAATCGCTGGGATTGTTTAGCTAGATCTGCATTTTGCTTACTGTAACTCACTGACGCTAACATCATTTTTTACATCCACCAATAGTCCTCAGTAATATAAAATAATTTTTGGCCAAGTAGATCCTTTGTATGTTCAAAAATAGGGAAGCCTGATGTAAAGATTGCTCCATCTAGGTTCTTAGCTAAAAGTCTTGACTTCAGGCTTTGAATTCTCTGTAGGATTTTGAAATCAGTGTCTCTGCTTATTAACCTGAATCTTCTGGAGCTGACTTAATTGCCTATGACACAAGAACACAGTGGCTTGGCCTGTTGTTGGCCTGCCATAGATAATATTTTACAAAGTTCCATGTATGCATCACTGGATTTCTTCGTATATTTTCATGCTCTTGGAAATCACCATTGTATCAAAATCACCACAGAACTAAACTTGCAAACTACCAGGCACAGAGCTCATCCAGCAAGCTTGCATCCAGTTCACGTTATTTTAACACTGAAGAAGTTTGGGAGTGTGGTGTCAGTGACAAGTTCCCATTGATTTAAAAGAAAGTAGGATGGGGCCCGAAATGCTAATTCTGTTGACTTTCTTAATGGGCTTCAATTTAACCCTACAGCACTGAAGACTCTTTCATTTCCTATAGCCCAACTTTATCTCCTCATCTCAATACTCCAAGTTTACATGACTCCCTTTTTCATCCCATCAACAAAGAATTATGCTGAATTACGGCTTTGTTACTGAAGGGGAATTGTGTGTTTGAGGTATATTTTTCATGAGGCATTTTGGCCAAGTGGATGAGGTATTAATATGAGAAACTATAAACAAATCTTGCTTTTCTAAACTGCGGATAGAGTGATTGGCTTAATTTGTTTCTATACACTGCCATCCTGAAAACTAAACTGACGCATCCAAATTAAACAGGAGATGTAAATACTAGCCAGATGTTCCCTGGTGTCAGAACTCTTTTTTGTTTCCTTAATTCTATTAAATGGGTACACTTTTTTACATCTAACATAATGAGCTATGTTTTAGGTTTTGGTCCCAGCCTAATGGCTTTTTATCATATGATGATGATATCATCCGATCATGTAAGCGTCATGAGATGCCGCTCAGCTTTGCTGGAGCACATGAGTGTCAAACTGCTCCGTTAGGCCGAGCCGTTTGTCTGAGTGTCTCAGCGAATGTGCTGTTAATTTAGGAAATGCCAGCTGAGGCTGAGGGCTGAGCGAGCCAAGCAAAACAGAACACTGACCACAGATTGAAACATTACAGAGTTCCTTAATGGTTCTGTCAAAAAGAAATATAACACTTTTTTTTCCCCCCTACAGAAGTTGCAACAGTTTTCTGGTGCAAGTAGCAACCGGTGGGATATTAGCATTGATAAACAGGGATGGAACAGACAGGCGCTCAACTTGTCTTTTGCTTGGTGCTTTTTCCTTAAATACCTTTGTTTGCACTGATAGCGAAGCTTTTTGTTCCTTCCTTCGCATTTAATGTTACCATTCCCATTACAGCAGCTACTGCTCAAGGCAAGGTTTAGCCAATGCAAAAGAAACGTTTCCAATGTGATTAAAATTCTAGGAGTGGCTTTATGGGTTTGATGCAAATAAACAAATCAAAATGACATCTTCCTATATTTTTCTGTTGCCTCAATAGCTCACATGGAAAGGTGTTATTTATTTGTTTGTTTCCCTCCGTGTAGCTCTGGATTTGTGAGACACTGAGGATGCTTGAGGATCTTTTATCTCCCGCTAACCATCGCTATTAAGCTCTATAAAAGCTTCCCTGGATTTGGCCCTGGAGCTCGAGCGGTTATGGATTCTGCTGGGAGGGTTTGCTGCAAATTCCCTGCTGTAAGACCCATTTCTTCCTGAACAGCACATCTGCTAGGGCTCTTATCCTCCTCTGCCTTTTATTCTGTTGTTGTTTTTGTTTACTGCTCTCTTTGTACCGTTGTTGAGCTTAGCTGGGGCAAGAAGCTGTTTTATGTTTACCTTGTGGCACCCTGAGCACTTTCCTTGGTGGGTGAAAGACGGAATCATTAATAAAAAAATAGTCTTATTATTCTTTATCCATTCAGCGTTTGTTAGGCGACAGAAGTCTGCTTGTGAACTCTCCTCTGCAGAAATTCTCATCACTTAAACCATTTAAAAATAGACTGGACAAAGCACTAGGGAACATTCTGCAGAGGGCAAGTTTGCATGTTGGAGAGGGACTAGATGACTTTCCCATATCTACTCCTTTTTTTTTTTTTTTGCTTTTTAACTGAAGCTAGGTAGAATGTTAGCACAATGTCCTCTAGGACAACACCACAGAGTAGATTAATCTCAAATGCACATCTGTCCCGGAGCTTCTACCACACTCAAGAAACTGCAGGGGAAATTTCAGCTGGAAATGACTAAGAAAATTGCTATTTTTGTTGGAGTACTGGTGAATTGCAAAACATCTTTCATTGTAAGGACTGCAAGTGCTTGAAGAGTCTGGCTTTGAGGGTCCTTACATCTTATGAGAAATTGCTTTCCAAATTATCCTGTATCCCAATACAAATGTTCTTCTTTTTTTCCTCCATCACCGACAAAAGGTGCAAATCACCTCCAGGGACATCATTGTCTCTATTTACCTTGCTGTTATGGTAAGTGCTGAGTCCTGTCAGATGAAGGGAGTAGAGGCTGCTTCCACTTACAGAAGGCTCTCATCCAACTGCAGTATCTGGGTTTATTCTCATTTATTACTTTATGGTCCGGAGAGTGTGAAAGAGATCGGGCTGTAGTTTTTCCCCAAGAAAAGGGTGCATCTGTTGAAACAAGTGCACCAGAATGAACGGATCAAAATCTAGAGAGGTCATTCAGTGTACTTCGGTTACCGAAGTCACCTTGTAGCCTGCAAAGCATGTTATATAGCAGTTAAAATAAGCAGAATGAGCCTCTAAAATCCTTGTGTTTTTTGGTGTTCTAACTTAGGTAAAGGTCACCAGTGGGTTTGCATTTTGACAGGTCCATAATGGAGCTGTTTGCAATTACGGGACTCCATTCCAGGCTGATGAACTTGCAGTTTTAAACAATCCCAAACTGGCAAAACGCTGGAGTACCTGCATATGGGCAAGTTCTGCAAATGAGGACCTGCTTGGACTTCTCGCCGCTCCTCTGCCTGTTTTCTTGCAGTCTGTCATGTCCATTACATGTCCAGCAGGGCATTTGGGAATCTCCGTGACCGGGCTCTCCTCTTTGTATGCCCAGGAGAATTCGTGCTGCACGAGAGGGGAACATTATGGAGCAGTTCTCAGCTCCTCCGCAGACTTTGGGACAAACACTCTCATCCAGCCCAAGAGCACGTTTAGTTCATGTTCAGGCTTTGCTTACAGGACCTACTCAATGTCTCCTGAGATACCATCTTCTAAACCTGGAGCCCTTAGATCCTGTAGAGAGCTTCCAGTCTGGATACGTTTTGTCCTAATCTTGTTAATATAATACGCATGAAGTTAAATACTTAATTTCATCCTGCATTTGGAGATAGAGTATCTGCTCTTCATGGTTTGCTCTGTTTATGCAGTGCAACTGTATTTATTAATTATTATATAGTTCAGCCACTGAAAAATGCTTCAAGAATGTCTATGTGACTTAAAGTGTGATGAGAATATCCATCCTACCGTTTTTCCTGCAGTTATAGATTTTTGAATAACAGCACTGATGTTAGCCCACGTTTGTTATCACAGCAGCTCTGTATCAGTATTTTATTTCAGTGTTATCAGTCAAGAATTTCTTCTATCACCAAAACCCTGGGATAGCAGACGCTCTGTTACAATATCGCTCTTTCTGTATTAAAGCATTCACGACTCAGAGACAAATCACTGGGCTGGAGAGAGGCAAAAAAACAAGAGCCACAGAAGGAATGAAGGGCCTGTGAGAAGTGCAGAGTTGTGAAAGGGACGTCATGGTGGCCCTCAAACACTTGGGCACGTCCCCTTGGGTGGCTTCATAGCAGCTCAGCCTGGAAATGTGAAGCAGCCTTCCTGATGTGTGTCCCAAGAGTGTAGCTGAGCTGAGCAGCACCTGGGCTGTTTGCTGGACCTATCCAAGGCAGGAGTTGAAATTCATCCGGGTGGGAATGGTCACAACCATTCCAGCCGTGGTTTTCCTGGTCCCAATGCAGTCCCTTCCCCATGAGCTTTCCCAGTGCTCTGGGGATGAAGACCACAAAAATGGAGAGAAGGTGCAGGGTATCAGGAGGAGAGCTGTGGGCTTTAACTTACCTCGGTCTTCTGTTTCTTGCATCCTGGAAAATCTGTATGATTTTTTACAGGTGTTACTCTCTCCATTGCTGCCCACTGTTTCAGCTGTAGTGCAGGAGATGGCATTGCAGAAAGTTTGCATGCTTATGAGAAGGAGCATCCTGGAATGGCATTCCCAACAGGCAAGGAATAGAGGAGACTGCAGTGTTAATAAGAGAGGCTTTCCTCATCCAGGGAAAAGACAATTCAGGATTTAAAAGTGAGAGCTCATAAGTAGGAGATTTCCTGATATTCCCAAAGGAGTATGTGATTTCTGTTTGTTGATCATTTGTTTTAGACCATATTTATACTGGCCACGGTATAAATGGGAAAGGAATTCCCGCTTCCTCTCCTCCCTTCGTGCACGCCTTGGCCTCCTGTTTATTTGTTTGCATTCCTTTGAAGCGTTTTGGGGCTGCCCATGGCTGCAGACAGGTAACGGGTCACCAGCAATAGCTCCAGGTGTTGTGTTGCTCGTACTGCTCAGGCAGGCAGTGCTAAACCCACAGGATCTGCGGACAAAAAAGCCATTTTCTGCTTTATGACCAGGAAATCTATGCAATTGCATAGAAGTTTGACAACAACTGTTGTCAAAACTGTCTGAGAAACTGCATCAAGGTAGCCTCAGATAAACAAAGTATGAACTTCTTCCGCTTTTAATGCAATAGATTTAGATATGTTTGTAAAAAAAAAATTGTCTGAGGATCTGGTCTGGTCAATACAGCATAATTCGTGTATTTATTTTTGCTACCTGTGATTGTCTAGCAAACTATAACAAACATTGCTGTCCTTGACGAAGCCATTTAGATCATGGTTCAGCATGAGGTATCTCAACCCTGAAAAATCTGAGCATGTTTTGTTACCTTTTGCAATATAATATTTCATTAAAGCTTGTCTTTGTAGTGTGATATTGATCATGGTCTCCTAATATCCTCTATCTGGAACTTCAATAAACTCTACCTATTCAGGCTCAAGGCTTGCAATTCCTCTTTATGAGAGACAGAGAGGAGAGTACAAATGCTGTCATTATTTCACAGGGAGATGCACAGAGCTCCAAGTGTTCACATTGACATTTGCCCGGTTCAGGAAGACCCTCTGCAGCAAGGCCACAAAACCCCTCCAGTGCTCCCAAATTCCACTTGCTCCAGCCACAGGACTGCACTTCCTCCAGCCTGAGCCAGTAACTGCATCAAGGATGTGTTTATCAGCAAGAGTTAGTCAAGGCTTTGGTGAGTTTACGTCTCTGTAGTTACTAACTAACATTTACGGAATTTCTGCGGTCAGCTACCATCAGGATTTCCCTGAAAAACACAACATGGACTTAAAAAAACCCACATACAAATAAGTGCGTGTATGCACAACAAAAATACAAAAGATAAAAAAAAATCCTCTTGCAAGAGAAAGAGAAGGGGGGAGTTTTAATTTATGATAACTGAAGGAACTTGAGATTACTACTGACAAGATTTCCTTCTTTAATAAGATCACGGTAATACAAATAGAGGTGACATATTGCCTCATTGGGAACTATAAAGCCCAGGTCTGCCTTATGCAGTCATTTGGAGGAGTCATTTGCAGATGGGAAACATAGGAGTAAAGTCAGGAGCTGCAGACAAATCCTAACGTCTGCACGAGGTTCCAGGCACTAAACAATTCAGGCCTTAAGTTTTAGGAAGTCTATTTTTAAACTCAGTGTCTTTGAGAAACCGAGACCTGAGCCTAATGCTTGTCATTATGGTGTAATGATCTATCTTCTTGCCAAAGTATTTGGGGCTTGTGTTTCACAGAGGAGCGGAGTTATTTGCCAGAGATTATTCTTCATGTTTATGATCTGTTTTCTCTCTCTCCCTACAAAATAGCCTTCCATATTTCCTCAGACATTAAAACCCACTGTTCAAATGTCTCCTCTACTGAATTTCAGCATATCCAGTGCGGCTGCTCCGGACAGAGAGCCCAGGGCCCTGGAGCGAGCAGGGGCAGGCGCCCTCCTGCCCTCGCCACTAAAACCTGTCCTAAACCATTCCTGCCCAGGCGGCTTCCTTCAGCCTGGCCTAACCGTGCTGGGACCAGCGGAGCTCCACAAGGGCGGTGTGACAACCAGCTGCAAGGGAAAACCAAAGGAAAAGGAGAAAACCCCCTTTCTGAGGAAACTCAACTGGTTTCACCTCCCTCTCCCCTCAGAAACATTTCTGAGCAGAGGAAATAGCTCTGCTGTGCTCCAGGTTCATGATCCCTTTCCTGTGTGTGTACTGTAGTGCAATTATATGCTATATATGCATATAATTGTATAATATGCATATAATTATATGCTTAAATGTATGTAATATGATTTGCTATCAGAAATATATGTGTCATCTGGGGTAGATGACAGCCATTCAAACCCTATGGAGCAGAGAGAGAAAGAAGCTCTGTGAATGACAGAGGACCCACGTATGTAGCTTATACTCTACCTTCTGGATGCAAAGGCTAGTGCATGATCTACCTACTGGCTATGAAAATGTTTCTAAACTTGGGCAGGTGTGGGAGCTCAGGCTGGTAGGCTGCAATAAAACAGCATCAGCTTCGGATGCCCAAGCACTGAACGGTTTTGACAGCGATGCTCTGGTTGATGCCAGACACCAGATCTCAAGGCCTTTCCACGAGGCAGCGCATCCCTCCGGGCTCTGCTGTGATCTGAACACCTCGCAGTGATGGAGACCCGTGTTCTGTGTTGTTATCTGTAAAAGGGAATTCTCGTATCCCGTGATTTATCTCTCCATTATGCAGGGAGTTCATGTACAGCCAGGGAGATCTACCACTCCGAGCTTGTCAGTCCCTTTCAGCAGAGACACAACGAAACATGTTTTATGGCTGTGCCTATGAACTGCTCGAGAAGCGGATCCGGAGCAGTCAGAAGGAATGCAGCAAACTAGAAATGAGACAAGTGCAATGGTAACAGACACCGGTGACAGGCTGATGCTTTCAAACACGACATGCCAAAAAGGCTCCCAGAATCGCAGGAATCGGTGTGTGTTGCTTAATGCACAATCACAGGAAGCAGAAGGGGGCACCAAGGCTGTTCTGTTGCCTGTTGTTTGGAGTGGTCACAGCCCCTGAATTCCAACCTCTTGTGCAGGTCCCAGCGCGTTCCCTCCGCCCCGGGGCGTCCCGTGCGTCTCCCTGCCCAGGGAGCCGGGATTCCCAGGCTCTTTGTTTCCATGCGATGCCCTGATCCCAATCCTATTTTACAGGACCTCCTGTAAAGACGATTGGCCTTAGTGCTGCCTCCTCTCCTCAGCCAAGCCTTAGAGGCAGAATTGTGCTCTGTGGTCAGTGTTTTCCATTTTAAAAGTGTCATAATCCCAAATATGGGTCCTCTTTTTCTTATCCTGCCTCCTTCTAGACACACAGTATCTTCCAGTAGTACAAGGGAAGGTGTGCAGAAAGATGCTATGTGCAGAGAGGGCAAAGACTTGTGTATGGTGTAATCCGTGTATGCTTGATCTATCCCTTACCTGCTTGGAAATAAAATGAACCAGAAGGATGAACGCTACATTTGAATCAGAGGTCAGTCTGCTTCCAATTTGCACAGACTGTCCCAGATTAAATGGTCTATTCAGGCAGAGAGATTACTTCACATGGAAAGATCCAGCTAGGGTCTCTTACCATTTCTTTCTTCATGGTCCTACTGTGTTTTCAAAACTCATAAATAAAACTGAAAATGTGTTTCAACTATTCCTCAAAATATCTCAATGAGACAGGGTGATATTAGGGAATCACACATTGCAACTGAAAAAATACCAGGGGAAAAAACATGTTAGCTTTCCTTGTTTTTTTTAAGGCCTTGTTTTAATAATGTACTTATTGCTCTGCCTAAATTTAAACATGTATTTTAAGTGGGCTGGGTCTAAATGAAATAGCTGTCAGCCGAAAACAAAGTTTTTTCAGAAATACATTAGCAGGTATCTAAAATAGTTATTGTAGAAAATGGCAAAATAGTTCTCTATAACTCTTAATCACGTCAATTTTTTTTGTTTATTATTATGATTTGCTTCTGCAAAATTCCTTGGGTTTCTTTACCTGCTTCCCCAAACAGTGTTTCTTGTACTTCTGGATCATTCAGGCTTTGCTCATGTTCAAAAGAAGGCTGAAGACTCAAAACAGCTGCAATTTCACACAGTGTTAGCACAAAACTTTATGGGACCGGGACTAAATGAGCACCTCTGCACTCAGCTGTGGCCACACTAGGGCCATTATCGTCTTCGGCGGTTACCAAAGACACTAAAATAAAGTTTCACACTCTTTCTCCTGCTGATGTGTTTAGCAGGCTGTATTATCTCCTCTGCATGACTCCAGATATTGGGGATGCTATTGATGTGGTCAAAAGAAGGAAAATCATGAGAACAAGCACTGCCTCTTTGCTCTCGTCCTCGGGCTCAGCTCTCCCCTGTGCTCATTAGCAGGCTCCTTTTGGACAGGGTTGGAGAGCCAAATTTAGTTCTCAGTTCCACTGGTGTGTATCTGAACAAGCTCCACTGCCATTATGGGAGGTATTCTGGATTTATATCGCTATAGTAGAGAAAAACTCTTGGCAACTCTCTTTATATGGCAATGTAGCATTGATTCCCAAAGTGTAAACAGCTTGCTTTTATGCAAACAAATTACGAAATTGTGTATAGAGTAAGAGAATCCCTGCTTTTAAGCTGTCTTGCTCAGGAAAAGGAATTAAGTCATCCAGCTTGGATATGTGTAATTGAATTCTTTAAATTTATAACTTTCTATAGCTGTATAAACTTGAGTTTCCTTACTAGAGATGCTCTCCTCACTAATTGTTTGCTTCTTGAGGATATAGTTTTAAAAGATCATACTGTATCTAGTCATCTGAACCATCTGATGCAATTAAAAAAAGAAAAAAAAAACACTAAGTATAGTTAACACAGCTTGGTTCTGTCCTCTTGCAACTCCCCTAGAGGCAATGGAAAAGGAGCCCAGAAAACAATTTGTTTATTATAAGCAGGTCAGTCCTCCGGGGTCAGTCCTCCGGGGGATCCATGGAATCATGCAGCGGGAGAGGACAATCGCAGCACTGAGATGGCGGGTAATTTTATTTGTTCCACTTGACGGTCACAGTGGCATCATGCTGGCCAATTACTCTTGAGTCAGCAGGTTCCAGAGGTTAAGACCCCCTCGTGGGCTGCAGCGCTGCAGGCAAAGCAGTCAGGGCAGATTGAAACCGCGTCAGGAGCGGAGCCGCCAGCCGCCTTCCCCCTCGGAGCGCTCCCCTTTCAGCTATGGATGAGACATACATGTGACAAAACAGCCCTGTCTCGGACATCGAGACAGCTTAATTATTGGGAGTGGAAAAAATGCCAGCTTCAGATAAAGAAAGGAAGAAAACCAGCCAGGGAGAGCAGCTACACAGAGGAGGCATGAAACCAGCAAGTATTGCAAACTTGGACCGCAGGTTCCAAAGGAAAGATCATGTCTGGGAATAATCCTCGTGCCAATAACTTACTAGTGTTTCAGAACGGCTGAACCTTTAACAATTGCATCACTTTTTTTTTTTTTCTCTCAAGTGGAAATGTTTTAGCCACTTCTTTACTGCTCTGTAGTTCTAAGGGGAAAACCAGCAGCAAAGCGTTTGCTTTAGCACTGGAGGCTGCCACGAGCGATCGGGCAGGGGCGGATATGAACCCGGCCTAGCAAAAACCACGTGTGTGAGTGTGTGTGAGAGGGAGTCAGGCAGCAGGGCTGGCCAGGACACGCTCAAACTGCTCCGTTAGGCTCTGCCACGGATGAAATTCATGAAGTGACTCACATTTCGTTTGGAGAGGAGCATGGGAAGCAAGGAAGTGGCATTTTGTCCTCTTAATTATAATACTAGTGTTATGGAAACAGGGGAGGATATTCTCAGGCTTAGGCTCTGTTGTGCATGTGACATTTCAAGCTTGAAACATCTCAAGTGTATATTTCCTGTCAGAAATATTATGCTGTGAGAGCTATTGGCCTTGTGAAGGATTCACTGGAGAGTTAAGATCTACGTTTTAATGTGTTTTTGGCTAATACCATGCCAGTTTGCCGTTTCTGGAAAACATCTCAGGAATCTTAGAACCAAGACGTAGATGTATTATTATGATTAATAGTGATGTTAATTTATCCAGAGCCTGTTCTTGAGAGACAGAAATGATCAGTGGGACCCTGATGTCTTGCTCTGAAGAGCTGGATCCAATGACCTCTTGAGTTTAATACATATGTCAGACTAGTTTGATTTCCAGAACACATTGGGGTGAATTGGAATGAAAGAAACTATATTTATCAGGGCTTTTTCTTTTTCTTTTCTGTCATTTTATTATTAGCAGTCAACTTTTTTCCCCTTCTCCACCAGTAGGAGACTATGAGGTGTCTTTGAACAGGGTCCTGGGGTGTTGCTTTTTGGAAGGCATGTCCCAGGGGAAGGAGGAGACATGGGAACAGTTCTCCTGTTTGTCTGTATTTTGCTAGAACCACCTTATATGACAAAACTCTTGGCCTCACAGTGCGGTCCATACTATGGCCAATGCCCCTAGCTGATATTTTGTCTGCATGTGGCTTTTTGTCTGGACATGAACAGCGCAGCAAAGCCCAACTTACAGGTTGTTTAAGTTCAAATACATTTTATATGGTGGTGGCCTAACCACAAAGTTAAGCACATACCTGTTTTGCTGATCTGCGACTCCGTGAATGTGCACTCGCTGTTACGGGTGTTTAATGGATAAAAGGGCAGGTAAGATTTCATTTAGAAGGATCGTTCAATTTTAAGAGGTAAAAATGATCTTTTAAGATCCAGTAAAATTATTTTTATTTATAAATTCAGAATATGAAAATGAGTTTAGCAGAAAGATTAGAGCCAACCTCTGGCAGCTAGGTTAGCTGCTTGGACTAAACATTTGATTTTTTGCATAAACTCTTGACAACAAACCCTTACATGACATTTGCAGAAGGAATAAGCACACACTGTCCCGAGACAGCCCCACCATGAGCCTGAGCTAAAATAGGGCTTCACCTTCCAGGTTGGGCTGAGGTGTCTTTGCCAGCCTTGAAATCCATCCCAGGAAGGATGGCATGAATAGAATAAGCTGGGCTGAGGAAAGAGGAGAGCGCCGTGTGAAATGAAAGCTATGAGGAAATATATTCACCTTTTCATTGCCATCACTCAAAATACAAGTAAAAACAGGTCCTTTTCCTTCAGGAAATTAGTGAAATAAGCTATCTTGATAAAAACAATATCCCTTTATTGGCTTAGCTGAATACACATCTTAATCAAATATATAGGGTTGGTATCTCATTAATGTTTGTTTTAGAGATGATCAACTATGACAGCATAGAGTTTGCTCTGCTTTAGTTGCTATGGGAAGAATAAGACACAATTAACTGTAAATTCCCGCTTTTCTTAGGACAGCCAATAATTTAAACTTTGGTTGGTCGAGCTCTCTCTATTGCTCTTATCTACTGTAGATCACTATAGAAAAAAATGGTGCAACAAAGAACATATGCAGTAAATCGGTAAATAAAGAAATGAAGGAGCTGGGACTCCTTGCTGTGTAGAAATTACACGTGCTGCTCCTTTGCAAACTATTTAAATGGATTGTGTCCCACATTAAAAGAGAAAATGACTGCTGAATTTGCCTAAATTATCCAAATCAGCATAATAAACTGCATTTATCATTTTAAAAGTTATTTTTGCCATAAATAAATCATACTCATAAATAAGACCTGTGAATACATTTTAATGAGCATTAAACTTGCTACGTATTCCCGAAGTTTAATAACTTTACTTGATTTATGATTTTTCAAGAATCTGACAATAAGACATATGGCGATGATCAACAGAAAGAAGCAAGTGGAGCAGTTTATGGGATTTCCAACCTTATTAATACGTCTCATGAAGGATTCTCTAAGATTTTATCACCGTCTTCATTAAAATAAAATGTACTTTAATGTGAATCATGGAACCAGGGAACTATGAATTATTTTCAGAACTGGCTGTCCAAATATAGCTGCTTTTTAAAAAAGTTATTCTGTGCTAAATATTAGGGCAAAATGCAGAAGAGGTATTTCTGCCCTTAGGTGTACTCATGAATATGCAGAAATCATCTCAGATGTGGAGACTCAGAAAGTGGTTGTAAACATATGTCCTTATATATGGAGCTTCATGTATGTACAGGTATGGCTTGATAAAGATCTGCTGAAGTAAATGCTCCAAGTGAATACAATTCAGGACATTAAGAAAAATCAATGAATCTTAGTGGTAAGACTTTATTTTTTTCTTATAATTCATGAAATCTGGTTGACAACAAATAGAATTAACTCATCTCCCACCTATCTCATAGAAATCTGCACCTAGTTTTCCCAGTAAAAACTAGTTGCTTGAATCTTCACATGATGATAAAAAAAAAGAAATCGTGCTTGCAAATTAAGATTTCTATTAAAGTTAAGCATTGCTTAAGCATTGCTGAAATTCCTCTGTATGTGAAAGCAAGAGGTTTTATATCTAGTCATGGTGGTACCACAAACAGCTATCAAATAGAGTTGTACTCCAACAGAGTGAAAATATGTCCAGAATTTCCAATAGTGAAAATTAAGAGGAGAATTGAATTATCAGTTACATGGGAAAAAAAATACGTTGATTTGATCCAAAATAATTTCTTTTTTTTTCTCCAATTATTTTTCTCACATGAAATAAAAAAAGATCATATAAGCCTGAAAAAAATCACGAATCACAGAATGGCTGAAGTTGGAAGGGGCTTTGGACATCATCGTCTTATCCAAACTCCTTGTTCAGAAAAGGGTCAACTCGACCAGGCTGCCCAGGGAGGTCTCGAGTATCTCCCAGCATGGAGACTTCACAACCCCTCCAGGGCAACCCACTCCAGTGTTTGATCACCCTTACATGTTCACGTTTAATAAAGCTATAATATATGTTAAATGTATGTAAAATATGCCTTTGGAGTTGCTTGTAATAAAGGGTAATGAGGTAAGGACAACACTCAGAGCGTTTTAGGAAAACGTCCTCTTCTTCTAGATCATGACCTGCTGAGAGCTGATCCAGCCGAGCAGCCCCAGGAGCTTCCTGGTGGAAGAATCGCTCCACCCGGGAGGATTTGAACCAGTTTTCCACCTACCAGTGGTCTAACCACCAGCTTGCAAGATATCCAAGAGCAAAAAGGAAAGGAAGGAGGACAGGTTACGGCTTATAGCACAGGAGTTGAGGCGTTTCTCACAGAAATGGAGACTGATTCAAGCCTGAATTCTACCAGATTGAGATTTGAAACCAACCCTGAGTTTATAATATGACTTTCTTGATAGTACTGTCCAAATTTGCCCCTCAGTCAGCATATACAGGATGGATTTTAGAAAGGACAAGATTTTATAAGAAGAGCTCAGCATCTCAAATGTGTGTGTGTGCTTTTTTTTTTTTTTTTTTTTGTGAGCTTCTAGAAACCCATCTTGTTTTTAAATGGCTGTATGGGACTGGAAAGCTTTTGTAAGCTAGCCCTGATGATAGTGATTCCGTAGGGCCTTGCTGCCCCGTGAGCTTTGCCACTGCCTTGGCCGCTGTGTTACCAATGCAAGCTCTGCAGCCCGCAAGTATCTGCTGAAAAGAGTGCCCAGGAAAACAAGATTTGAGAACGTATGAGGATCTCCCCCAGTCTTTTCCTTTCCGACATCCACACAGCACGTTGCGTGATGTCCGTGCTGCCTTTGGAAGGCACCTTCTTCACAGGAACACTTTTGACCTTTGGTCTATGGAAAGTACAGATGCTGTTAACACAGTCTGTGATGTCGTGTCCTGGAGCAGACTCACGCCTAGCAGTGCTGGGTGTCCCCGACCTGGGCACAGAGCACCTCCTGCAACACGTCTTGCCTGCGTGCCCGAGCATCCCTCCGAGTGCAAGCAGGGCTACTCGCCCACGTTGTGTCCTGACAAAGCCAAGAACGAGATGGCTGTGTCTGTTCACTGGAACGGGGTGCTTGAAAACTCCAGCGTCAAAGTGGCTCAAACCTTGGGAGCCAGACAGTGACAGTGTGCAGGGTGGGAGGTTGTCATCCTGAGCTCCTGTTTGGGTTTGCACTGTATATCCTTTGCATATGCAGGCAGGGTGTTATCTCTGACCCTGATCTCCCTTAAAAGGGGTAATTCCTCATTCCACTGCCCGGGACTACAGACTCCCCCTCTTCAAATCATCCCCGTAGGAACAGGCGTGTTGTGTTCACTGGCATTCCAGAAACTTTGTGCAAGTATGGAAAATGCGGAACTTAGGGATGTATCCGACCTCTCCCATGTGTGTGGATCAGGAGGTTGCATTCACACAACAGGCCCGATGTGATGCTGTCCGTGCCCTGCACGGCTGCACTGCTCATGCAAGTCCTGTGTTTCCTGGATGCTTCAGCTTTCCTAACACGCATAACCACTATGGACATGTGCACAAGGGGATACCCGGCGAGTCGTTTGGATCTAATGAGGCTGCTGCATATGCAGGAGAAATGCAAAATCTCAGCTGTGTCTAAACATAATGTCTGCTGGAGAAAAAAAGACAGCACAGGTGCAATGTAAGTCTACATAAATATATATATATACTTAAGTACTGCTAGTAATGAGTCAGAGAAAAGTCAGAGCAAAGAATATAAACTATATGTATCCCATAAGCATAAATATTTCCTGACTAATCTGAGAGCTATGTGCTTGGTCCTCTTTGCAGGTGTTGAAAATGTGTTGTCTGAACAAATTAATGCGGTGCTTTCCCCTAGGTGTGAGGGCCAGCCCGCTGTGTTCATTAGCTGGCCCTGGAAAACGATCTATGGGGCTGTTTCGTTGCGCCCGTCATTTCATGTGGCTCAAAACTGCAAAGGAAAGGGGAAAGCAATAACATTTTTGCCAGCGTGGAGCATCATAGACATTTTCTTGAGACATGTCACACTAATAGGTGTTTTTTTAATGTACTTTTAAAATCTGATTGGGTAGGATCCTGCTGGCTCCACAGATCCCTGCATGCAGGAGGCGCTTGGGTGGATTTCGGGTATATCTGTTAGTTTGTAAAGGCAGTTTGTGGAACTCCAGGTTTTGATTTTTTGCCCACAGCTTCTGCTTCTTGCAATACCAGATAGAATGCCATTCATAATAAATAGTGCAGGTCTTCATCACAGTGTTCTCCCATAATTTCTTTCCATGCTTCATACCAATGCTAAAATTTCTCAGTTTGAGGGCTTTTCTGAGAGGAGCAGTGCTAACGTGCCGCTTTGAGCTACATATGTGCTTGAGATGTATATGTCTTTGAGGAACGTTTTTTGTCTGTCTGAAGGTAGCCACGAGTGCATTGGTTTTACCTGATTCTTTTCTGTGTCTATTTCTTCCTGATAACTATAGGAAATGGACACATTTTAGTTTTTTTTTTTTTTTAAATGAGCACTGAAATTGGGTAGATAGGGGAGGATGGCAATGTGCCACACGTTAATAGTATTGCTCAAAGAAATCAAGCATCATTTAAGGGGTCATTTTGTTTTAAGTCTCTCTCTGCCTAAATGTAGAAAAAAATCCATGTATTTGCATACACATATCCACATTTGCACATATACACGCATAGAGGTGTATGTTTAAAAAGACTTGTTTTAATTAAAAGAGAGAAATGTAGCATAGCTGGAACTGATTAAAACAGAACAGTTGTAGTGGACCAGAAAACAGCCTGTGCTGATAAGGATTTTTTGTTGTTGTTTTAAATTCAATCCTACCATAAAGTCATTTATTATCCATTGTTTGTTTTTCCAGAAGGGCCAGTGCAGCACCATTTGCTGGCTGATTGACAATGTAACTCTCTTTTTTACAACTTGGAATTTAAAACAGGAAGGCTGCCTTTCGCAGCAGTAAAGGAGCCTGTGCTGTAGATCACCTGGAAAGGTTCATCTTTGGCATAAGCAGATGGGGATTCAAACGGCTTGAAACCAAGTGGAACCTATACAGCCCAGCACTGTACATGTAGCTATCTGCAAGATCTGAATCAGAAAGGTTAATAAAAAAACGCATTTCTCTTCAAATCTCCATTTCCACCAACTCATTATTTTCCCCCTCAAAGAGCAACAGAAAGGATCCTTTTGCATTCCTCAGCAGAAACAGCAACAACACGTCCTGTTAGCTGAGTTTCATACATGGAAATCTGCAGCTAATCAGTCCTGGTCCAACCAGTAAAGGTCACAGCGATCCTGCTGAATTATTACCGAGGTGTTACGAGACATGGGCATTATTCATTCTCACCAAAAACAGGCAGGAAGAAAATAAAACCAAAGCAAATGGACTAACTCTGCAAATTTGCTGCAGTCTTGCAGTGAGAAAGATTGTTTCTGGATCTTCTTCCGTCACCTGTATCCCATCACACTTCCCTCAAAACCCTGCCATTTAGCATGGACGTCTGGCTGGGTTTTGGCCACTAACAAGTGTGTAAGATGCACTGCCCGATGACTCAGGCCAGGTCCATGCCAGAACGTTTATTCCCAGCCGTGCTGTGTGTTTTTGCTTTTTTGTTTGGCTCTTTGCAGCACTGATGAGCCAGTCTAGCTGCGGTTACTGGGCTACAAGTGCTTCCTTGCTGCTATTGCCAATGGCTATTGGGCAACCAAAAGCCCATTTTGCCAGTATTTATTGCATAGGTGTCGAGAGGGATGGCTGTGCAGGATGGCATCGACAAACCCTTCCGAAGGGAAGGCTCCTGCTTGGATACCCCAAGGAAATCCTTGGATGCTTTTTCTCCAGCTGCACCAGGTCATAGAGCGGAGGCTATTGGCAGAGTGCTAGGCACGGCTACCAGGAGAATAAGAAAGAATATGAAATTATTTGGCCCTAAGGCCTTTAACCTTAAAGGATAAGACTAAAAACTGCCTCTAACAACACAGTGAGTATAGACACATGAGTGACTGTTTCTCTTCTTGTCCTTCTGCAGTCCCACTTGGCCATAATCTCTCAGAGAAGGGGTAATATAAATGCATGGTTTGATGTTATACTACCGTATATTACTTCCTCCTTTCAAAATGAGTGGGTGCATGGGTACTGGGCCTCACTGCACATCTATGAGTGTCATATATGCATTAAACTTAATTGCTTGCCCATGAAATGGCCTAATATCCAATCATGTAATGCCCAATTCCAAGCTCTCTCTCAGAAAGTCACTTCCTTTTGGGGAATCCCCAATGAAATTTTCACATGTAAGAGGAACAACAGAAGGGAGGAAGAGAAGAATAATCTGGCCAGAAAGACCTAAACATCATTTCTTACTTCAAATGGGAGACCCACAATCATACATGGGATATAAAACTTATTTATTTTTATTTAGGAATGCCACAGGACCACTAATTATGAGAGGGATTTAAGATTTATAGGAAACGATAAACAAAATGGAAGGCACATACCAGAGATGAATAGAGAAAAGTTTCTCAAAAATATGAAGAGCTCATATTGAATATCAAGTCTGCATAAATCATGAAATTAATAAAAGAAAATCCCTTGAAATTTTCCTAAATAATAATAATAGACAGAGTACATTCTTTCACTAAATGCATAACAAAAAGCATGGAGAAAGATGTCTACGGTATCTCTGATTTTCTGCTGAAACTGAGAATTACAACCTCGTTGTGATCAGCCGCCCCGCTATGAACCTAAAGAGCAATCTGTAGCAATGCAGGAAAATGCAAGAGCTGGTTACAGATGGTTGTGATTCCTGCCTGGTACCGAACAGGAAAATGTCGAACCAAAGAAAGGAGCCCGAAAGGGCAGTTGTTTTAGGAAGAACAAGATTCCTGTGCTTCAAGTTCTGGCTCTACTTGCCTTTTAGCATTAAAAACCTAAAGAAATAGCATATGTGATGTTGTACATGGATTTGTACTGCAGTAAGGGTTTACCACAAATTGACCATTTCAGTTAGGAAGTGTATACACACACACACATATACATAAATACATACATATATATATATATATATATATATATTTTGAGATTTTGGTTCTGACAATGGCAAATGCAAGGTTCAATTGGAGAAAAATCACTAGACAACAGGACGATCCCAGAATAATTTGTGCAGAGAAGAATTTTCACCTCCAATGTGCCAGACAAGCACAAATACTGTAAAGACCCCGTTTACTGTGATTTCCAAAATATCTCACTGCTCTGCAGGGCCCTCTGGGATAGAGGAGAGTTAGTGGAAGGGTACCACAGAACCACAGAATGGCCAAGTTTGGAAGAGCCCTTTGGAGATCATCTATTCCACCCCTGCTCCTGCTCTGCACAAGCAAGAGAGAACATAGGAAAACATTTCTTTCTTTCTTTCTTGATTTCTTTCTTTCTTTCTTTCCTTTCTTTCTTTCTTTCTTTCTTCTTTCTTTCTTTCTTTTCTTTTCTCTTCTCTTTCTTTCTTCTTTCTTTCTTTCTTTCTTTCTTTCTTTCTTTCTTTCTTTCTTTCTTTCTTTTTTCTTTCTTTCTTTCTTTTTCTTTCTTTCTTTCTTTCTTCTTCTTTCTTTCTTCTTTTCTTTCTTCTTCTTTTCTTTTCTTCTTTCTTTCTTTCTTTCTTTCTTTCTTTCTTTTCTTTCTTTCTTTCTTTCTTTCTTTCTTTCTTTCTTTCTTTCTTTCTTTCTTTCTTTCTTTTTCTTTCTTCTTTCTTTCTTCTTCTTTCTTTCTTTTCTTTCTTTCTTTCTTTTTTCTTTCTTCTTCCTTCTTTGTTTCTTTCTTTCTTTCTTTTCTTCTTTCTTTCTTTCTTCTATTTCTTCTTTCTTTCTTTCTTTCTTTCTTCTCTTTCCTTTCTTTCTTTTTCTTCTTTCCCTTTCTTTCCTTTCTTCTTCTTCTTTCTTTCTTTCTTTCTTTCTTTCCTTTCTTCTTCTTTCTTTCTTCTTTCTTTTTGTTTTCAAAATTTGAAAGGAATCCTTTAGCTGGGTAAAATATTAATTATTGTTTTAAACAGCTGATAAAAAATAGAAATGTCTTTCTAGTTAAATGCTTTAGATTAAAGAATTTGCCCAGAATGGTAGCATTTTTCCTATTTTTTTTACAAATTTAAATTTTGTACACCTATTTTTGTGTGTTTTAAGTATAAAAAGTCTAGCATTACTTTGGATGCTTCTGTTATTCATACTTTATACTTGTGTAACTTAAAAGCATTATCTGTTTTCTTAGTTCCAGATCTATTTTGCAGCAATAAGAGTGGTAATCAGACATACCTGATTTATCAACTGAGTTTTAGCTGGAGCCAGATCCCCTCTCCAAGCTAAACAATGCAGAGCTCCGGAGTTTCTCCTGTTACAGAAGTCTGCCCTGGAAGGTAATTTGTAACCGATATTTACTGCTTGTAAATACCTATTAAATGCCATGCCCTCCTCCAAGGCTGACGTTTTTAGCGTCCTCAGGACCCCCCTTCTCTTCTCTTTGTCCCTGGAGCCCACACGGTCCTGCCAACGTGACAGGCTGGAGCCTCTGAGGACAGAGAGGACATCTGGGTCTCTGCAAACCTTTAGTCACAGCTCTCTGCTGCGCCGGGTAAGGCAGAACCCACGGTGCTGGTTCTGCAACCTATGAGGAGAGATGGTCGGGAAATCAAAATATCCATGGAAGTCATTATTTTTCTGCCAATAATGGAGAAAAGGGGAACAGCGAAAAAGAGCGGGGCAATTTTTTGAAACTACCTAGGAGCTGAAGATGCTTGCCAAAAATCTGGTTTATTTTTTATTATTTTTTTTGTCAGTAAGTCAGGGCTTGTTAAAAATCATGACTGTTTTTGAATGCGGGCCTTGCCCAGTCAGAACTAGTTAGGAACTGGGCCGAGATGCCAAGAAGTTTCACAAACAGAACCAAAACGTCCGTCACGAGTCAAAAGATTCTCTTTCTTTAATTTCCCCAGGACATAACAACCTGGCCTGATTTCATGTATTATGGGTGAATAGAGAATGCTTGGTGTACTTGCAGTATAATAAATCTTGGCGTACTGTCTTCCAAAACATATTTTTATAATATTTTAAAATATAGAAAGATAAATACTAAATATGATGCAGTTTTAACAGAAGTGGAGACAGCTTTTATTAGTTTTCTATGCATAGCATTATGACTTTAAATTGTTGATTGCTCATCGGATTTTTGCTGTAGTTGCTTAATAACTGTCAGTTTTCATCCTTCTAGCTCTTTATTCATTGTCAAGCGCAGATGATTTGCCAGGCCACATAAGAGGCAGGTTGCATTCAAAGGAACTTGCTTTGGTTTCAGTACGTGGGCACAATCTGAGATAATTGCAGTGCTACTTTATGCTTCGACTGCTTCTTCTCACCAACCTCACAGATGTCTGTGACTTGGTGTTTTGATATTCATCGCTTGCACTGGCAACCCTGGGACCTAATGAGACTTAAACGCTTCTTTGAGAGAGGGTCATTAGGCTGAAGCTTTAGGCTAACAGCCTAAAACATGGGTTTTAAGGAGAATTTAGAAGCTTAGCAAGGTAAGGAATGGCTTTCTGTAGTCTGCTTTGGCAAAGTAAAAAGCTGTAGAGTGTAATATAAAGCCAAACTTCTAGCAGCATATTCTGATATTATAAAGCCAAACTTCTAGCAGCATATTCTGATATGGGCTTCAGATGTAGAAGATGTATCTGATATGGGCTTCAGATGTAGAGATCTTTATCCTTTCTATGTCGAGTGAATAGTCAAGCAGCTTTGTCCATGCATTTAAGCCACTTTTTTAATAGAAGGATGGTTCCACTAGGAAAAAGATGAAGGTTCCCTCTGTGGGTTGTTCTAAAGCAGGATTAGATTGCAGTGAAAGGATCTGCATATTTGAAAAGCTGCAGGTCTTATCTATGTGTAGATAACACATGAATGTCTGCATGCACCACTGCTGGTCTTCCAAGCTTGTAGCATGAAGGCCACTAAAAATATGGATGAGGGCATGCGGATTCCTGCCGGCATTCCTGTGATGGTTTTGTTTCCCATGGCTTCTTCTGACCAAATGGTGCAAAAATACATTTGTAAAATGACAGGCATGAAAAAAGCATTTCTTCCCTATTTGTGAGAAATGTTATTCAAATTACGGCCTCCATCACCTACCAACTACTTACTTAACTTATGCACTGGGGAAACTTCTGGCAGTGCACACAAAATAAAAGTAAAGCAGAAAGAAGTAGCATATACTCAGTGCCCAGATAACAGAGAGAGAAGGGAGAGGTGCAACAGCATCCAGCTGGAGGGTAGAGCTGCATTTTGCAATGGCTTTTGTCTTATGGAGATTTGGGGAAAATAAGAGAAGAAAGGCCATGAAGAAGCACTTCCTTATGCTTTTGTATCAAAATGCTGCGTGAATCAGAGAAGAAAAGACACAAAACACTATTAGTTTGGGTAATATTGTTAAAGTATTGAAGAATCAGGTGGAAAGGCCAACAACGTGGCCCAAATGTCAAACCAGTAAAAACAACACACGTGCCCTTTTATTTGATTTTTGATTTTCTGGTCTGATTTGTCTATTTATGTCTCAGAGGAGACACCAATGCAAGGACTAAACCAGTCTGCTCCATGGCCCCACAGATTTTGCTAAGCTGCATAGGAGGTGTCAAAAAATATGGGCCTCTGCAGAAGAAAATAATTTCTGGTAACTCGATGGGGACTACCCTGAGTCTGCTGCATTCTGCAATGGGACAGGGCAAATTTCCATCTCTCAGGAAGACCCAGTGCTATGCTCTTCACCTTGAAGATTCCTCACAACTTTGTGGAGATGAATGAAACGTGTTGGAAAGGAGGGACAGATACAGCACACAAGCATCCTTTTTTTGTTGTTGTTGTTTTAATGCACTAGACGTGCTCTGCTGTGGTGGATGATGCAGTTTCCATTGCCTTGCACATCGCATTGGCAGTGATGGGCATTTCTACCCTACTCAGCACTGGTGAAAGCGGATCTGGAGCGCCGTGTCCCGTCTTGGGCTCCCCAGCTCCAAGTATTCACACGCTAGAGCAAGTCCCATGAATGGCCACAAAGATGATGAAGGACTTGGAGCCTTTCAGGTATGGGGAGAGCCTGAGAGAGCTGTTGAGCCTGAAGATGAGAAGGCTGAGGGGGTTCTATCAATGTGTGTATATATGTAATGAGAGCATATGAAGAGCCTGGGGCCAGACTCTTCTCAGCAGCATCTAGTGAGAGGACAAGAGGCTATGGGCACAGATTGAAATACATGGAATTCTCTTAAAACATAAGGAAATACTTTTTTACTTTGAAAGCAGTTGAACACTGGAACAAGCCCAGAGAGGTTGTGAAGTCTTCCTCCTTGGATATTGGACATGGTCTTGGTTTGAACAACCTGCTTTGAGTACAGGTGGTTGGACTGGATGCTCAGAGGTGTCTTCCAGCCTCAGCTATTCTTTGATTTCACTTGCTCTTGATATATTCTCATTTATTGAAGCTGTCATTTGATATTATAATATATACACGTTGGATGGAATGGTGTTCTCACATTCTGCTTTTAATATTCTTGTCACACAGAATCAGAAGTTACATATTTTAATTTTTATAGCACCTTCCTTAAAAAGACAAAATCAAACAACCAGGACAAATAGTAAATACACTACATTGTTTCAAAAGAGAACTTTTAACATTGAAAATACTGTATTCAGATATAGAAATATCACATCTAAAGATGAAACATTGTTTTGATTTTGTGTCAGGGAAATCAGATAGAACACAAGACATCAGAATTAAATTACCAGATTTTTCCTTTCCTTTTTCCCTTCCCCTCTCCTTTCCTCTTTCCTTTCCTTTCCTTTCCCCTTTCCTTTCGCCTTCCCTTCCTTTCCCTTCCCTTCCCTTCCCTTCCCTTCCCTTCCCTTCCCTTCCCTTCCCTTCCCTTTCCTTTCCTTTCTTCCTTGAAATTATTTTAGGGTGCCTTCTACTTCTTTGTTATACGATTTTATGGAGCTTCTTGTAATAGGGCCTAAACTTAGTAAAAGGATAATAGGAACTATAATATTAGAGATAATAAAGTAATAACACAGGAGACAGATTTCATGGTGCATTACTCCGAGAGGTGCTCATTTTAACCCTTTGGAGAGTGCAGAAGATGCTTTTCTAACCTTCATATTAGTTACTAGGATAACGGCAGTGCTCCAAGCATAAGCACAGAGTTTGTTCTGCCTTCCTTCCATGCACATGTTATTTCATGCTGCAGTCTCTGAGATGCCCAAATGCATGCGAGGAGAAAAGAGGAAACTAAAGGGATTCTTGCACTATGTTCAGCCCTGAGAAAGTCATTTAGCTTGTGGTTGTACCTGTGCTGAGGTGATCCACCTCCTACCCACACGCGGAAAGGACACTCGGGAAGTAAACTGGAATTGCTAGGAGATGCTATGCCTTCACTCACGAAGAATGGGTAATCATAGACACGCAAACATAAACCAACATGTATGTATCTAGAGCACACGGAATAACTGCCGGGAAAATGTCCCTTTTCTGCATCCATCCATTTTAGGCAGCTTATTAGTGAATAAAAGAGTTATATCAATGAATCACACTGAATACAGTTTACTATTCTGTCCATGGCCTTAGAGGAGACACTGGCCTTTAGATAGCTTAAATTTTCGTTTAAAAGCATTACTTTTGGCTCTGGTGTCAAAAATGAGGATGAGAAGTGAGAGAATTCAGAAGAGAACAATGAGGACAGCAGGAGCATGGGAGAGTACTTTCCCAAGGAAGATTAAAAGCTTGGATGTGAGATCAGAGGCGTCCTGCAAGAGCTGTAGCAATGGTAGGAGCTTCCATGGGCAGACTCAGCAAGGAGGGACCTCTCAGTCATATTTCAAGAAAATCGGTGCAGTCATCGACCAGTAGCTCAGAGCAGAATTCACTTTACACTGATAAACACCGAATGCGGCTGCAGAGGGCATTTCTACAGTAACAAGGTAAACCCACCAGTGTTTGGGAGAAACGGCCTGGCAGAAAGCTCTCCCAGAAAACACAAGGGAAATTCACCTGCCTGTGAAGTTGTGCTGCGACTGGGCAGGAAGCAATAAATCCGTGATAGAGCACTCTCTTCCAATTAAAGAGGCAAGGTAGAAGAGCTCCTAGACCTTTCCCAGCTTTGTGCTTTATGAGTACAGGTGTTACAGGCATGCAAAGCAGCATATCTTAATTGACATCTCCAAATCAGACCAGTTCCACTTGTGTTTGATTTAGCATACTGTATTTTGATGAAGTTTTCATCTGATTTCCCTGAAGGACAACAGTAGCATTTCCACTCTTTCCATAAGTCGAGTTCTCATTTGCTATGGGTGTAGAGAATTTAAAATGTGAATTAAAACAATGCAAAAAGCCTTATGGTATCAGGTGAATAGGCACAGGAGAGCAAACTTGGCCAGTACAAAGAGCTGTTTGTTGCCAGGGCTTTTCTCATATACAGGTAAACTTTATTCTGGGAAGAGAAAACTGCACAGGGAGCTGCTGGAGACTAAGAAGGACTTCAAAGTGAGTAACATGGAAGTGCAAATCAATACAGTAACCACATGAAACTTTCCAGGGGTATTTGGTGCCTTCTTATATTCATTATAAAATGTTACTTCACAAATTCCCACTAATCCTAGCTGCATTTTCTTCTTTTCATTTATTTATTTATATATTTTCTTTGCCTATCTTTCAGTTTATCTTTTTTGAATTCTCTAGGTATTTCCTAAGAAAAATAAAAAAACTGGTGAATGGCTATTATAGGATTTACCAGAAGATGAAGAACTTCTTCAGCTGACCTTTTCACACTGCAACGCTTCCTGCAGAGAAAAGGTACAGAAATTGGTTGTGCCCATTCTGGCTATGTTATTCCAATGCAGTTGGGCACCAGCATTCCTCTGCAGGCCCCAGCTGGAAGGGACACGATGCTGGGATAGTCTGTTGCAATATTTTGTGGAAATGAAATCTCTGTTTCAAGAAATGTGTCTGTCGTGTGTACCCAACTTTAATCTGATTGGTAATTGTTGGGATATTAATTTTGCTCCCTCTTGCTCCTGCTAGGGCCGTGTGGTAAACATAGTGCTCCTTAGTTTGGATGCTGACTAGTGTTTATCTGTTTTTCTGGCTTTGTAATCTGTAAAAAGTTGAAAATGGTGTTATTTTGTACTAGTCAGCAATTATGAGATATGATTTGTTGACGTTGCAATGCTTGAAGATAGTTCAGACCTTGGAATCTTTACTCAAGCCATTTGAAGAAAAATATCCTACTTTTTATTACCAATAATTATTTCCTCTGATGTACTAGCTGATATGCACAGTCAGAATACATGAAACTGACAATTTTTATACAGTTTTTTAATAAACTGACATTTTTATGATGCTTTAATAAAATCATCTTTAATCTTTCTGAGTGACCATTCAAGGAGACTGTGTCATGACTTGAATTCTGCCCTCAAAGAGCATCGTGAAAATGTCACCAAACTCCCCAAAGGCTCCACGGACAATCATGAGCTTTGGATCAGGCCCAAAGTTCCTAATTCCAGCGGCTCGGGACAGACCTGCAGCCAGGCTGCTCCAGGAGCATCCCTTTAACTGCTACACTGCAGGAAAGAGGCTTCCTTTAAACGCTCAGGACAAAATATATATTGCTTATGTTGCCACACTGTTACAAGACACACACAAAGAAGCACCCATGCTTTTTTAAAGACTTTCTGTAAAATGCACTGTACAGTTTTAAATGTTTGAAATTGCAATAGATATTTTTTCTTAAAGTTGAGTTCTTTTGAACTAATAATTCACATCTGAAAATCACTTTTGTCTTCATTTGGTAGAGATATTTCTCTATGCCCCATGCCCTTTGTAAATGAGGAACAGCCCTCTTATTCAATTAGAACAAACAACAGTAAACTTACTTAAAAATGTTTATTGTAAAAAAGTGGCTAGAAAACAACATAAATTTCACTTCACGCTTTCTTCAAGTTATCTATAGACGCTGCTATAGGCAACAATTCACTTTCATTCATAAAGCATTCAATCATATAAAAATAAAAATATTTACATTATGTCCACATACTTTACAAAGTCATCAATAAAAAAGGCACTTGGAGGGGTAATGCTGAACATATTGCATTTCCTTTGTGCATTAAAAAAATAATTGTCAAACTCCCATGAACCCCCTCTCTTGCACTTATTCCCGTTTTTAAAAAAAAAGATTAAAGTTTAAAGGATCTATTCCATATTAAAAGATGGTCAAGCATGCACCAGGAATGTTTGAAGCTACAGTCTTTTTTTTCTTTATTTTTTTGTTTTCTTTTTTTCTTTAAAAAAAGGCACATGCGGTTACTTTGTGGCTGTCAATTTTTCATACATTCTCTTACATGTTTCCATTTTCCTCTCCTAGTTATGCAGTTTTAAAGCATTTCAGATCATTAATGAAGGCCTCGGCTTTTAATAAAATAAAATAAAAAACACAGCAATGAATAATATTAAACATTTACTAAGGTAAACTTGGAATACTTTTTAAGGCACCTGAGATAAATGGTGTCTAGCAAAATCCACTTGGGTAGTACTTTCAATAAAAGTTCGATTTAAAATACTGTTTCTTTGGTTGAAATGGCTTGGCAGGAATGTATTGGTAACTTTGCAGCCTTTTCTTCGCCAGAAGAGACTACATGCATTTGGCTTCATCTATAAAGACAGTTGATAATATTTCTTCCTTAACATCTATTTGAAATGTCATGCACGGTGTCTTTACCCATATTTCAAAATTCACAATGAAGTGACTGAACAGAAACACTTAAGCTCATTTCTACTGACATTCTAAGTTCTTCCACTATTTTGTTTGTTTTTTGGTTGAAAAGCAGAAGAGAAAATGCCTCTGGGTTTCCACTTATCATCTGGAACGAGAGTGGAGAAATGCATTGAGTCCAGGTAAACATTGACTGCATGACTCAGTGCGCTACACAGCAGCCGGATTCCTCGTGTTTGTGCAGCAGAGACATTCGGGAGAAAGTCTTGGAGCAATTTTTGCACTGGTATTTCTTCACATCCGAGTGGGTCTGCAGATGAGCCCTCAGATTGGATCTGTCTGCAAAAGCCCTATTGCAGTGAGGACAGGAAAACGGCTTCTCCCCTGGAAAGGAAACAGCAAGGAAAAACACAATGCAGCATTAAAACAGAAACACGCTTTTAGAAGAGGTAAAATTCCCATTTATCCTAAGGAAAAGACACAGGATTTGTTAAAGGAAGGAGGTATGTAATAAAAAGTGAAGCGGATAAAACAGCTTCCAGCAGTACCCTCTGCACTTGCAGAATTGGGTCTTTTTGGAATATGCTGCTGACACCATCCGCACCTGCAGGTGTGGGCAGCGCTTACAGGTTGGGGCCTCCCAACATTTAAAAAATAAATATATACATACATATATATATATATATATATATTTAAACAACTTATTCTGCTGCATGCTTGGCTCTGTGCAAATCACTTGGGACAGGGTCCTTCACTGGAAGGCAGCAAGCAGCTGTACAGACCCTACATTGTACCCAATGTTACATTCAAAACCATGTTTTTGCCTCAGTAGAAAAAAAAGCTTTGGTGCTGATGTGTCTCTAATTCTGAAGGATTTCAGGAAGCGCAGGCAAGACTTGCCAGCTGGTTCAGGAGCCAGAGATGGGCTCCTCGTGCACAGCCTGTTTTGCTCCCTGGTTTCGGGATCGGTGGGAAGCGCTGCAGTGCTCGCAGCTTGCAAAGCCTGCGAGTTAGCACACTTAAACACGCATAAAACTAAACCTTCAGCTAGTGGGAATGGGTTAAACTGTGCTGGAATTATCACGGGAGACATGCTGATCTACACCAGAATCTGCCCCACATTACGAGCCATTGCTACATCCTCTCCTCCCTGCTCAAAAGAAGAAAAATAAACAATTTGGCCTTTTAATGAGACTTTTGAAATTGTGTGCATGCTTTTCAAGGGCAGTCAGGAAACACTGTATTTTACCTGCGGAAAAAAACCAGTCAAAAAGGCGTGCTGCTGGCATAGCAATAGCGCAGTGCATTTCTAAAGGCTGCTCTTACCCGTGTGCGTTCGGATGTGTCCTTGCAGCAGCCAGGGTCTGGAGAAAGCCTTGCCGCAGATCTTGCAGACGCAGGGCAGCGTGTGGGTCCTGATGTGCATCTTGAGCGCTCCCAGGCTCACGTACTCCTTGTCACAGTACTTGCAGCTGAACGATTTCCTCGACTGGGCATCACAGTGCAGCTGCTTATGCTTGGCCAACCCGGAGAAAGTGGAATAGGTCTTGTTGCATAAACTGCACTGGAACTTCTCAGCCTCGATGGCATGGGGGTCGGAAAGCTTGGACTGGATTCGCTCTTCTTCATCACTAATGGGGCTCTCTGAACCGCTGTGATCTTTGGAGGAGGTGTCGGAAGGTGGAGGTGGGCTGACTCTTCCCAAAGATGAGGGGTATCCAGAGAGCGGAGAGAGGTCATTGGGCAATGGGGATGGCAGCAGCCCCGTTGTAGTCCACACAGTAATGGGGTTGTAGGCTACGGAGCTCAGGATCTCTGGCTGTGGTATGATAGGGACTGGATAGCTTTCATACAGGTATGGGGATATAATCACTGGAGAAAGAAGAAAAGCTTGAGGTAAGAGAAATGGAAAGTGTTTCCAAAGGCAAATAACAGCATTATATGGGCTACAAAGGGTATAAATCAAATAGGGATTATGGTCATTCAGGCACAGGGAGGATTAAGGAAATAATGTTTGCTACGTATATACTGACACATAGGGACAGTGCCTTGAACAGAGAAATTGCAGTTTCAACATCTCTTCAAGGCGGCATGCGCTTTCTAAATTCATGCAGCCTGGTACAGCAAAAAGCCAAAACTTCCTAAATTTCCTTGCCAGGAGATGCAGAGCAGAAAACCCCCCAAATCCTCCCGAAATGACTGAGTCCAAGTGGATGAGGAAACTTCACGTTTCATTCCGAGCCTCCTTGCCGTATCTCTTCAGCCTGCCCCCTCGCAGGCAAACGGCATCAGAGAGGGGACCCCCTCCCCAAAGCCTGGAAGCCGAAACGCCCCGAGCGCCCTGGGTACCTGTGTGGGTGTCCAGCTCGCTGTAGTTGGGCTTCTTGGAGGCGTTGAAATGTTTCTTGACCAGGAAGGAGCGCGGCATTTTGCAGGCGGGCGGGCTGCGCTCGCAGGGCTGCGCGCTCGGTCGGTGCGAGGGCCCCGGCCCGCGCGGCCCCGCTGCGCCGTGCGGCCGCGCTCCGTCTGCAGCGGCGGCGCCCGCGGCCGCGCTCTAAATAGCGCGCAGGTGCGGGGGGAAGGCCCCGCGCCTCCTCCAATCGCCCGCGGACGCTCCCGAGCCCCTTCCCGGCGGGCCGGGCTCCCCGGGCGGCCGCGGAGCGGGACGGCGCCAATCCCCGCGCGCGGGGCCGGGCCCGCGTGGCGGCTCCTCCCGCTGCGGCGCGCGGAGCGGCTCCCCGCGCGGCTCCCTGCGCGGCTCCCCGCGCGGCTCCCTACGCGGCTCCCCGCGCGGCTCCCTACGCGGCTCCCTGCGCGGCTCCCCGCGCGGCTCCCTACGCGGCTCCCTGCGCGGCTCCCTACGCGGCTCCCCGCGCGGCTCCCTACGCGGCTCCCCACGCGGCTCCCTACGCGCCTCCTCCCCGCGCGGCTCCCTACGCGGCTCCCTGCGCGGCTCCCCGCGCGGCTCCCTGCGCGGCTCCCCGCACGGCTCCCTACGCGGCTCCCTGCGCGGCTCCCTACGCGGCTCCCTACGCGGCGCCGGGACCCGCTCCAGGGAAACGCGCTGCACAAAGCGCTTAAAAAAAAAAAAAAATCACTTCACTGATTCAGCTGAATTCCCCTTTGCTTCCTGACAGAGACCTGGAGAAGTCATATGCACTGAAACAACTTTTTTTTTTTTTTTGAAAGATCAGTTGCCAAACCTGACGTAGGCGCGGCTGCCATTTCAAAGGCTCCCGTCAGTCCTGCCTGGCTAACTTCATTACAAGATAGCAAGTTAGCCAGCAGGACTGACGGGAGCCTTTGAAAAGGCAGCGCGCCTGTCAGGTTTGGCAACTGCATTTAAAAAAAAAAAAAAAAAAAAAAAAGTGCATTTAGAAAGAGCTGGAGACTGACCTAATGCCTCCCTAACCTGTGTGCTTCGGGACAGAAGGGCCAGCAAAGTGCTGTGAAAGAGCCCAAGCAGCTGGTGAAAAGGCTGCATTTCAGAGCAGAGTGATAGGCTTTGTGTGCTACATGTGCATGCTGCTGCAAAATGTTTATACGAAGAATACTTTCTTTTTTTATTATTCTAAAAATGTGCAGAATGCAAAGCATTGACGTTTCCTTCCTTGGGAGTAGCTGTGTCACTTTTTGCCTATACTCTCAGAACAGCACCAAGGAAATTTTCCTAATTATCCAGAGCAGCTAAAGGGTGAACAGATAAGCAAAAAGCCTAAAATTATACACAGGGTAATGTAAATGTCTCTCAAACAAACTTCTCTATTCATGTATTTAGGACCTTTCAGCTTCCTGTGAAGGTGTAGTCTACAGCATGTATTTCATTCAGGATGAAAGTCTCTTAAATACGACACAGAATTTTCTGGTTATCTAAACTGATTTCGAGGAGCCACTTAGTCACAGATGCGTTGTTTTTCATTGCAAAACATGTGCATTTTGACCATGTGGACAGCTGAACGCTGGCAAATTGCTAACGCAAGCTGCTCACACCAGTCGTTCCCAGAGATCTGCCCGGCTTTTGGCTTTGGCGTCCTCCCCGTTCCCTCCCGCTCCGTCTGTTCCAACGGCACCTGCCTGGGCACATCCTGGTATGCGGGAGCAGCCCGGGCTCTGTCCCGAGGAGCCGCGGAGGGCGTTCGACAGGGACCACCCCGGCCTTTTTTTTTTCCTTTTGCAGCAGGTGTTGGAATGGAGACATGAAAAAACCCTCCGGGTTCTGTCAAGACACGCAGGGGTGAAGCGCTTTGTCGAGCTGCTGAATGGCAGGGATGCCAAAACAAGTGCGGGGAAAGCTGGCCGTTTTCGAGGAGCCATGAGAAAGGTTCAGCCGTTTGGTGGGTGTCCCGGGGCTTTCCAGGCTGTGGGGAACACAGCCAGGCCGGAGCAGGAAAGGGAAAGTGGCACCAAAAGTGGCCAAATACCCGCTCGAGGCTTGGGAGGCGGCAGAAGGAGGGCAAGGAGCTGGCAGAGGAACAAGCCGTTGCCTTCCGTGACTCTATGGAAGGGAGGAATCCGCGGGTCGTGTTTTTGACACGGGGCATCCGCAGCGCCGACCCCTCTCGGCTATCCCGTCTGCAAAGCGCCCGGCCCCCAGCGAGCTGGGAAAGCACTGCATCCCGGGATGCTCCAGCCAACCAGCCTGCTACAAGAGCTGCGATTCAGCCCGGAGCTTGCTGGGGTTCGGCTGTTGGAACACGTGGAGCCGCGCAGCTTTTCCTGGCGCGGGACCCGCTCTTCATACGTTTGCAGAAGTGAAGGGTCTGATTCACCGGTGAGGTACTCGCTCTCGGGGCATTTGCACCAGCACAACACTGCCGTGATGCACTGCAAGCTAATTGCACTTGTATAAATCACGGAATCCTGAGCAGCTAGCCCACTGGCTGAGGGATGTTGGGAATTGGATGGAAGGCAAGTTATTACACGGCCCCAAAAGACATTAGCGGCGCGTACGGCCCGAGTGAGGGCTGCTGTCAGGACCAGGGAGCCCGGCGCGGGGACGGGGAGTCAGGGCACACAGGAGCTCGCGGGGACACGAGGGCGCTCGGAGCCGGGCCGCGTCCGGGGACAACGGGAGCCGAGCCCGGGGACGGGAGCTTCCTGATGGAGACCTCGCAACCACTGTAACATGGCACCTAGAACGTCCTCGTCACATCTAACAGTTAGTTGGTGGCTCTGTTTTTCCCCTTTTGTCTTTTTTTTTTCTTTGGAAACACATATAAAGTTGTCTCATCCATGTCAGGGTTCTCACTGATCTGTGAAACAGGTAGGAAATCATGCCAGCGTTTCCTTTCCTTGAAACATTTAGGCCCTGAGTTCCAGCCATGGCCTATTTGACATCAGCTTACTTATTCACGTGTCTAGATGACAACCTGTGACCATGTCAGTCTCCTGGTTTCCACCAGGTCCCTTTCCAGCCAGGCAGAAACTCTTGTTCCTCAGCTCTCTGCAGATGAGGTTGTGCCAGGAGCTTGCTTGTGGTACCAAGGAGAGAAGAAGGACCTGAGCTAAACCATCTTCAGCTCAGTTCTTCTCATGGTTTATGCAACTAACAAGTGTCAACTACGGGCAGGATTTCCCCCTTTTTTGTTTGGATAAACTGCAGCAGAACCAAGGGAAATACATCTTGGAATATTAAAGGCGTTGGATCTCTGTTCCCAGTGCCAGGACCTTTCTTGAGCATCCCAGCTCATTGCCGCCAGCGTGAGGAGCTCCCAGGAGGCCCTGGACCCTGTGGAGCACAGCAGAAATAGCCTGTAGATTTACTGATGCAAGTGCTGACTTCATCCCAAATGGGGTAAAAGCAGGAGTAACTTCCTGGCAAATTACCTTTGACTATGGTGTAGCTATTTCAGCTTGCAAGCCTTCCACAATTCAAAAGGGAAGTACGAAAAGCTTCGTAGGAAAGAATATGTATGGCACTTTGTAGCTGATAAGTCTCCATTAGCCTGAAAATTTTGATCAATTTTCACTAGCCAGCTGAATATACAGCATACAATTAAGCTTCAAGCTGAATCTGTACTTTCATATTTCTGCCTTAGCACCAGCTGGTGTGTCCTGGAAAAGTAGTGTAGCTCTTGGAAGTGGCAAGGATTTAGAAAGAAGAGCTGGAAGGTGAGGAGTACATGAACAGTAATTAACTGGGATGACTGGGAGAAGTAAGACCAAAATTAACAGCATGGAGGGAAATAATTAGGGAATGGTATTACTTTCCATTGCTCCAACTCATATCCCTGAAGAAGTTTTTAGAAGCACATGTTCAGGATACTTTTTCTTTTGTATTTTATTTTAACCTTTCAAATTCTGGCCTGATCTTTCAGCAGAAATGGCAGCTAATTTTTAAAAAAGATCTGATATTAGATCATGACAAGCTCCGGCTTTGTAGGCTTTAGGTTCTATGAGTCTGAAGACATCTCTGTATTTTGATTTTTTTTTCCAATTCAGTCAATTTTGAAGCTTCCATACCAAAAAAATGCCACTTTCATAAAACATAGTTTCCAAATATTCTAAGTCAGAATTATCAAGTCTGTAACAGGATCTAAACATTTAAGATTCAGAGACATTTAAAAAAAAGGGTTGTGTTTAAGACATGTTATAGAATTAAGTTCCTCTGCGCTTTGAGCAATTCAGGTCTGTAATTTCTGTCTAAGCCTATTACAGAGATAATCACTGAACCACGGAAGTCTGAATCAGTCTCAGCCTTCAAATAATTCAAGACGCTTTGGAGTAGATGTCTCAGAGATCTAAGTGCATCTTTAATTTTTATATATATATATATAAAAACATTCACTATGAAGAAACATGTCTTTATAAATATAATGTAAAATGGTTCCTTTGGACCAACTAGCTCGAATAAGCTCAGCTTTTGCATTCTCTCCTTTACACCTGTGTAACTTCGCTGGTTTAAGAGGGTGCAATTTAGAGACCACTTAGGCCATAATGAATGAACCTGGTCAAAGCTGAATTTTTCTATATTGTTTCTACCTGAAGATATTTTAACAATGGGCCAAATTCCACTGTCATTTCCATCTGTAGTATCTCCATTGGCTACAGCTGAACTATTTCAGTTTATTCAAGCAGAACTGAGATGTGAGTCTAGTCCAATAAATACAACTTGGTTGCTGTGTGTGTAGTGCTGACAACTACTTGTTAAATAAAAAGTGTGTTACATCCTACCTTCGTTATTTACACTGTGGAAAGCAATGCCTTCTGCATTGTACTGCGTTTCTCTGATCATCCTATATGGCACCTGAGTTGTAAGAGGATCAAAAGATTGGAAATTGCCGACCTCGTGCTGCGTGGCGCGGAGTTAGCGGTTGAACAAGCGTTCCGTGGTTGGAAGGAGCCATCTGCTGGGCATATCCAACAGGAATGAGGGATTCTGCCTCGGGAGCGACATCCGAGGCGGGTTCCCCATCCTGCGGTGAACGAGGGAAGTGCTTGGGCTGCTCCTGCTCCGGCGACGGGCGACGCGGCCGCCTTGGCCAAGAGGAACATCACGAGAACGTCTGGAACCTGGGACTCGTATCAGCAGCGACCGCTGCCCCTTCGGTAGGGATAACCATTGGGAAGAGGAGTAGCAAAATAATCCCAAAATCACAAAAAATATTACATACGGCTGTTATCGACTTTTTGTTTTTATCATTACTGTTTGTTACATGTATCAAAGTGAGACATGAAGTCATTTTTCAAGATTTCCCGTTATAGCGAATGTGTGTCTTTCTATATAAGACATCGACACATCCTTATGTCATGCATTTTACATGCATTTTCATGATGTATTTATGTATCTGTACATAGTATGGCATATACTTATGATAGACTATGTTTCAACCATCACATAACAAGTGTTTGTGAGGAAAGAAATGTCATTATCTCTGCTTTCAAATTAGCGGCTGAAGAATGCAAAGAAAGCAAATATTCCAAAAGCTTAATTCTTAAGAGAATTCTTAACTAATCACTGGGATATCATTCTCTCCAACAACCTGTGTTTCTCCCTCCAAAGGCTGCACCTATGGCTGAATCATTTTGTTTCTCGCACTTGTTATTATATTTCTTATTGAAAGAGTTTGCCCTTAACACTTAGAATATAGTTTACGTAGTTATTAAATTATCATTTATACTGAGGACGTGACCTATCCACAGCCCACTTGACTTCACAGATTTTTACCCTTCACAGATTTTCAAACACACCTAAAACCAGTCTTATTCATTTTATTTACTTATTTTTATATTGTCGACTTATTTGCTCTCTCTGGTGGCCTCCTCTTGACCGTGTATTTTTTTCCTCACATTTCTGATGTTCTAACAGAACTATTTGATACAGTGGTGGCAGTGCTCTTAGTGCTTCTTGTTGCAGACCTGTGTTCATTGTTGAATATGCCCTACGTATCTGCACCTTCAGGCTCCCACCAATGTCAATTCCTATTTTTTTTTTTTATTTTTTAATTTATTTGTTTTGACTAAGCGTTCTTGAGGTGACTACCTCCTGGGAATTGCAGATGCCAATCTCATCATCCTCTTATCCTTGGAGAAGTCGTTACCATTTCTCATCACTGGACTAGATTTAAATGCCTAGAAGTCTCTCATTCTCATCACTCTACATGCCTGCAAACCAAATTATGTTGCGTTTTTTTTTGTAATTTCTCGCTTTACAGATGCAGACAGCGTTGCTCATTGCCTGGCATGCAGAAGTTGAGCCGTGCAGCTGCAGGACTCGTCGGTGGACTGCAGCATTGGTTTTTGTGCTGCTCTGGAGCACCGTTCTGCTGCCTGCATGAGGGTTTGGGGCATATCTGCCACAAAACATCGCTTTCCTGCACAGTAGCTTAGGTAGTGGGTCAGGGAGGCAGTATTTCCATTTGAGTATCAATTCTTTGCTTTGTTGTGGCAGCAGAAGGTGAGAGCCGCTGGTTTTGCCTCGTTGCTTTGGCTCTGTTTCATCCTGAGGTGTCACTCTGCAGACCCAGGACATCAAATCAAGCAGTCCTTTCAGACCGATCCATCAGCGCTGTTGCCTGTTCTCGTTGCCTGAGTTAACACTGTGTATTGCCTGCACAGGGGATTCCAGGCAGACGCCGTAGCTTCCTATTTTTACAATTTCTTGGATTTCCCTCCAGGTGAGAGCGGTGTTTCTGTTTCCTCGGGTGTCTTTGGAAGTTCCCAGGAGTTCACAGATTTCTGGTAGCAACGACCTCTGTTCTCCTGAGCTTCAGTGTCTTTGCATTCAACTAGCGTCCTACTTCTGGCTCTGTTTAGCTTGATAAAGACATCCTGATCTATCTTGTCCTGTCACCTTATACAGTAAACATGTTGCCAGTTGCAAGCCTCAAGTCTGAAGGTCCTGCTTCTGTCTTCTGTTATCTCTGGGATAGCTTTGAGGACAGGCTGATGTCTGGAGACGTTTTCTAACAGTGGTACCTGGCAAAGGTTTTCAGCAGCAGATGATTCAGCATGCCAGAGCTGATTCTTGACATAGCAAACAGTGACCTTGCTAGTCCCAGCAAATCAAGCAGTGTATCTTCAGGATCACTGAATAGTGACTCCTTTGCAGTGCTCTGCTCCCTGCCTGGAGGTTTCCCAAGCACCCTAAACATTCCCAAAGGCTTTTCAGCGCTGGAAAAGTGCTAAAGGCTGCAAAAATGAAAAGCCACGGCTGCTAGTTCTGATTTCAGCCAGGGTGTCGCTGCTTTTTTTCGCTCCATTTCCTTCTTCAGTGGCTCCATCAGGTCCAAGGGACCTCTCCTGCATTTCGGGTTTCCTTCTAGCTGCTGCTAGTGCCCTCAGCTCATCCCGGCATGTTCTGGAGGATCCTAGGACATGGAGGAGGCCCGTGGAGGAGGCCCATGGAGGCTACTCCCTTTTTCTTTCATTCGGGGGACATTCAGGCACTGCATTTCAACCCGATGTATGGCTTGCTTTAATAACACCACCCAGCAATGGATGGTTTGATAGTGAGTCTGTGTCAGCTACTGTCCCTTTCAAGGGTCGGTACCTTTTGCAGCTCGTTCATTCTACATTAACAAGCTGTGTCTGCTGGCCTCAGAGTTCCTTTACTGTTGTTTTACTGCACATTGCCAGCACTTGGCTGCACTTCCCTGCCCTGATGTTGCTGCCCTCACTGTTTCTGGGAGGGAGCTGCAGCTGTCTTTGCACATTGGCTGGAATTTGATGTGTCATTGATCCATACGTCCGATTGTAAGTGTCGTAGTGTGGCTGCTGTCTATGGGGAATATATCGAGGGAGAACGGGTCTGGTAGTATGATGCTTCACCTGCCTTCTCCTTCGCTGGAGGTCTCTACATCCCGTATCTAGCCCCCTTTGGCTTCCTGACTGATGCTTATTTCAGAAAAAAAGTGCAAGTTTAGTCATACCTGTCATTACTATGCTGTATATGTGATACTGAGACATGCTCGATCCTCTGGCGAGTCACATCCAAAAACGCTGCAGAATTACCTTGCATCATTTTCACTCTAGATAGGGCAGGACTCTAGACAAGAGTATTTCAAGATGAGAGGTAGTTCTATAGTTAAGGAATTAAGTTGATTTTGAGAAACATGTTGAAGTCCTAGTTCTGCAGCAGATTACCTTATGCGTGGCTTTTACCTGCTATTTCTCATTTGTAAAATGGGGCTTATGGTGTTTCCACCTTTTCTGAGGTGGTCTCAGAACTGCTGTTTTAAAACACAGACACTCGTAATGAGAATATCAATAATATCATGGACTAGGGTCTGGAACAAAATTTAGCAAGGGAATAATCTGATAGCAGGGAAATGGAGGCAGGAGCAGCAGACACAGCTGGAACACGGGTCCTGCAGTTACTGCTAAGCTGCATCATTCCCTATTGCAGAGGCCAAAGGATGTGCCACGTTACTGGGTGCTTGTCTTTCCCCTCAGTCCAGTCATTTTGCGCCTGTACCTTTCATGCACGTGTCCTCATCGTTTTGCAGGGTGATTCTCGGGGGTCCTGTTCTGGGAGATTTTGTGCTGGACGAAAACTTGAAGCTGAAGCTTTTCTTTGCCTCATGGAGGAGCAGAGATATGAATGAATTGCTCCCATCATGTTATTGAATAATTCATAAGTTGAAATAGCTATAAAACGCTTTGCTGAAATTGTAAAGATCAACAAAGAAAATGTGCATTGCAAAATCCAGTTTAGAGCATTTACAATAACAGAGTATAGAAAAGAGAGGCCTTTGGGGCCTTTAAGAAGATTGTTTTTCACTTCTCTTTCCCCTTTATTGCCTTTTTGTTTCCTCATTAATTACTTTTAATAAATGAGTCAATATTTGTGTGCTATTGTGTGTGAGTCAATATTGGCTATTCTTGTTGCTTGAAATTGCCTATTTCAGGCAATTCCCTCTTTTGAAATTGCCTAAATTCTGGTTTATTTATCCTGATGCAGATAGACTGCTTTGACATGAGGTTCAGGCTTTTTCAGAGCCGTCGGTGGGCTGCAGAGGCTGCTCCTGTGAAGGTTCTGACAGGAGGGATTTTCCATAAGGAAATCCCACAGGCAGATTTCCCATGAGATTAACTCGGTCTGTGCGCCCTTGAGCAGGGATTGTGCCAAAGTGCTTGCATTCCTTGTGGTGCTTTTTCTCACTTGACCACTATTTTCCTCATGAAATGAGCAGAGAGTTCCAAAAATAACTGTGAGGTCTAAGGCACTTCTTATACATAAGGCAAAATACATAAGCTAATGAGAAAATGGCTTTAAAATCTGCTGAAAGGCAGAGTGAATTGTATAGCATATGGAAACAAATCTCTGTTGCTCTCTGCAACCACATGCTAGCACACGGTTTGATGTCCAAATCAGATATCACTTTGTGCCTTATTGTTTACAGAGTGCTCAGTTGTTCATATACTCCTCTAGTTAAAGACTCTTTATAAAATGAATAAAGATAAGAAATTTTCAAATATCAGAAGCAGAAAAAAGAGAGACAAGTGTATCTCAGAGAAAATGAGCAAACCAAATAAAAATCAAGTATCAAGCTCTTAGATTGTGACACCCATTGAAAATATGGAGGCTCTTTTGGGTGGCTGTCTATTCAGTTCTACTTTACTGCCCTCTACATTCAAGCTTTGTGCTGTATGTAGATGTATTGTGCTGTATTGATGGCACAATTTGTCTGTTGAATTGTTTTAGGTATAGAGTTTCAGTTCTTTCAGATTCTCCCTGAATATCCCACTTTTCCAAAAAAAAAAAAAAAAAAAGTTTTTATTCAATCTTGTTTACAAAGATTTTTCCAAGGTTTCCCATCTCTAAACTGTCATGATCTTTCTTTTATGTGTTTCCTTGGCTCCTTATTTTTTTTCTAGACTGGTTAGAACCCATCTTAAAGACTTAAACGACCTTCTTTTAGCAGAGTAGCCAGATATATCTGCAACTTGATCTGGGAAGGAGGCATCAGGACATCTTAGGGGCATTTTGCAGATGCCTGGCAGTAATGCTAAATGTGCAGTAAATGTCTAAATCTGGCTTTCTGGGAGGTACGGTGTATTGCTGTGCCAGCGCAGCACAGCTGATCTGCACAGGCATTGCAGAATAGCCAGGGTTTGCAGGTGTTCTGTGCAGTTTGTCCTTCAGAATAGCGAGAGGTCACCCATAAAGCACAGGGTCTTCACGTTTCCTGCAGATAGAGTTTCCTTTGGAGAGAAGAGGCAGGATCTGAGGGGGCACTGACGTCTGCAAGGCAGGGCTGGGAGATCAGCTGCTTCCATTGAAGTGATGGAATGCAGAGGCACAGGGAAGTGAATCATGGAATCATAGAATGTTTAAGGTTGGAAGGGACCTCTAGAGGTCATATAGTCCAACCCTGAATATCATGCTCAAAGTTAATCAAGAAAAATCCAAAACTCCAAAAATACCCACGTTTGTAGAAGCAGAACATGTTAAGAACATGACTAATGGTGGAATTGTCTTTCCTCGTCAGCATTGTTTTTAAGTCATCACTAAATGAAGGAAGTAGATGCTATTAGCAGGTCTTTGGTATGTCAGCAAGGAGAAAGTCCCCAAGTGAAAATACAGCTGAGATGAGCACTGATTGAGTAACACACTTTCCTATGTTCTACCAAGCAGCCACAAAATCAAGCTATTTATCCAGTTATGAGAGCTGTCAACTAAATTCATACCTCATGTCTAGTTAAAACCTAGAGAAGCAAGCTGCTTGGAGAACTTGAATAACATCTGAGAAGACAGAAAAATGCAAAGGAGCAAGAGTATTCATTGGTAAGTGTTGTCAGGGATGTTAAATTTATCAGTGAAGAAGGAAAAAGTGAATCAATGATGAACAATCATGTACTATATCAGGTAAGCCGAGCCATTGTCTCTGAAGTAATTAACTGTTCCAATGATGTGGGCTGGCAATGTAATGAGAATGAGGCAGTGAACATGCATTAATTACATTTTCTTTCAGATTTAACAGAAACTGCACAGCTGTTTGGTGCAGTAGGTAAATTAAATGTACTAGTCAGTCAGATCCAATCTGGAAGTGAATCCTTGATGTCACTCAAAGATTAATGCATAGACTGAATGTTCGAGAGCATAATTCGGGCAAAAAATAATGTTGTCAATGACATCATTACGTCTTCCTGCCCTGGGCACATCTTCCCTGTATGAATATGCACCAGGGGAGGCAAGGTAGGAGAAGCAGCAGCTGGGGGGAATAGTCCCTATTGTTCTGATTGTAGCATTTTATTGTCAGACCCTCTGCTGCAAGGAGAAGAAAGAGAGACCTGGATTTCTCCATTCCTCCTGAGCAAACAGGTGCTGGGGCAGCTCATAGGACTTGCTGTCATAGTCTGTACCTGGAATCTACTGGATCAGTAATAAACTAAGGGATTGTTAGATGAAAGAGCTGTCATAGATCCCGTGCTCGCCCTAAAAGGCATTTGGACTACAAAGCAAGAAAGCAAATTGTTGGCTGGAGACTATATGGTGGTTACACGTGAACTCTTCAGGCAGTAACTACCTGGCTTCATGGCCTGCAGCACTGCATCTTCCTAGCCAATACGAAGAATCCAGGCCTGGGACTAATGCATTAAATTATAATAACGATAGAGATTTTTCTTTAAACCTGTTGTATCTGACAAATACATATATAACACAAATAACACATATACATGTACATTCTAGTATCGCACTCCCTCTGGCCCTAGCTCACAAAAAGGCATAGCTAATGCTAATTCATTTCTGGCAATATATTCTGTGCTTCACAAAAAACCCTGATCCCAAAATAAGATGTGGAAAGGGCTGGTGTTGGTCTGCAAGAGCTGAGGAACCAGCATAGCTTCTTCTCCATATAACATTTAACAAGACATTCAGAAATCAAGAGGAAGAAGATGTTTATTCCCATCCAAGTGTTCCATTGGAGAGAAGCAATCATGACTTACTTTAGTTTAAACTCCTCATTTATTTAAATTGATCTTTTAGCAATATATGAGAGGCTTTTTTCTTCTTCTTTTATCTTTTTCAAACCCTACATGTTATAATAAAACACTATTAATGTATTTATATACCTATAATTCTGAAAGTTTATTGGGCTTTCCTACATAATAGGTCCTTGCCTATTTTAGGTTTTTTTAATCACCTGGGTTTCCGTAATCTCAAGTGTAGTCTTGGTCCTCCCATGCCTTAGGAAATTGAGGAAATTGCTTTCCTCAGTTTATCCCAGCCCGGGCATTGTGCTGCTCGACACAACCACAACCTCCCATTGTTCACCTAAAACAGTGTTCTTTATTACTACAAAAGTGAAATCTGGCCATTTGGGCAGTGCTGGTTTGGAAAATGAACTAGTTGTTCCTGAACTCACTGTTTCAGGGCAAAGGGGGAGAGTGTGTGAAGCTGTGTTCAGGATTTCACTCTCAGTCCAACTCCCCTCAGTGCTCTGTTCAGAAGCAGGGCTTTCATTTGGATGCATTTGCTATCTGAACATGGAAAAGATTCAGTCTAAGGATTATTAATGAGTCTACAAAGACGGAATAATTGCAGTGGAAAACTGAAAACGGTCTGTTGTCCTCCCTTCAATGAAAGATTATATGGTTTCCAGAAATGAAGTAACTAGAGTGAGTCATATAATCAGTACTTGAAGCATCAAATTTATGGTCCATAATTCCTCTCTAAAGGCAAACATCAGGGCAGGAATCAGTTCCCTGCTAGAGAATCAGACAATTTCAGTACGAACTGAAATAGGCTTGACTGAAACATTTACAGTGGAAGGTTCATCTTTGACATTGATCTCCTTGTCAAAAACGGTCTGTGGTACTGCACAGTTTCTGTGTTGTACCACAAAAACAGAGAAAGGCTGGAGTAAAGAAGTTACTACATGCAAAGTTGCTTACATGTCCCCTTTATTAAAATGCAAAATGAATACTAAAGAAAAAGAGACTGTCTGCTAAGATGTATTGAGCCAAATAATTCAGCCCAATCTGAAAATAAATTACAATGTTCTCACAAATATTAAAAGCTAAACTGAAAGTCAACAGGGTATATGCCAAGTATAATCAAACACAACAAAAGCCTGTGGTGAACAGTCTCTGAGAGGTGTTCATAGGTAGATATGTGATTGGGTGGTCAAAGAGAATATAGAACACGTTAAGAAGAAGGGCAGCTCCAACCAGTGGTTTAACACCCTCAGGTTACATCTTCTCTCCTTGTGAAAACCAATCCTTGATGGAAGAAGAGGGAAGAAATACCTCTAGGCCCTCATCCATTGATTGCTTTAACCTTGCTAAATTGCTTAATCTCTATTATGTTTTTATATTAGGGAAGAAACTTATTACTCATATTTAACCCCTTACCACAGATACCTATAAGTGAGGCACTTTGTTTTTTTCATTACACACTGCCATATTTCACATATTCACTGTAGAGAAGCAACTTTCAATAAGGAACTCTTTCATATTACAACAAAAAGATGAAGAAGTCTAAGCAATTGTACAATTCTGAAGAGTGAGCGCAGTGTTTGCATGTCTGCCTGCGACATTGGCCATCTTGAATTGCATCATCTCTTAGCTTTCCACAGGTTAGTGATGACAATTCTCTACATTTTAAGCTACGTTCTAATAAGAGACAAATCAATCACACAGCTTAGTCATGTATGGATACATGAAAATTTAAGAACATGTTCTGCTATAAAATTAGCCATTGAATGGTGAGCTACTCAACAATAGTCATGATTAAAATCTATAATCTATCAAATTCACTCAAAAACTTTGACTTGTAGTTTAGAATGTAGAGAAAACTTACATATTCTCGCCATCTATCTGAATTTTTGCTTTGATTGAGATAAACAGGTTTATATTCTGCTAATAAAAAAAACCAGCAGATATAAAGATCATGTGCATCATTTTGCATTTTTATCTCTGAAACATTGTCCAAATTCCTGAAAAAGTATGTTTCTATTATATATATCTATACTAATATAATATTTTTTCATACTTAGCTGCCAGGAACAATAATTTAAACTTCAACATATTTAATATTTAATGATCTTTCTTTTTTCTTCCTAAATTTCATGAGTGACACACTAAAATTTAGGCTTGCTGCAAACATTTTGTGAGGTTTATCAGTAAGTCACAGGGTAAGACTGAAGGAATGCAATATGATTCCCAAGTACTTTCCACATTTTAAGAAGGATTCTCCACATGCGAGAAGGATGTAGGACTCCTGGGAAGGGGGGCTTTTGAGTATGGATGCAGTTGGCTTTGGAGACCCCGTTTCACTGGTCACACTGCCTGTCCCAGGTGGTACCTGTTGCTCCGGACTCTGCGGTGGTCGTCATCAAAGGAGAGTTAGCCAGGATTTAATGGACATTGTGTTTTCACAGCATGTCTAGAGCCTAAGACTTTCTTTCCATGCTCAGCAGAACATTCTATTCTTTTGTGTAACATTTTACAGAGCTTTTTTCATTAAGGAATTGGTTAACACCTTGGGTTTTTCATGGTGACATCTGAGTAATGCACTGCTCTGCCAATATACCAATGGACTCCCTTATCTCAGAAGGTCATGCTTCACTTTGCCCCTTGGGATTTGTTTCCTTAAGATTTCTTGCATTGCAGTCACATTTATTTTCTTCCCAGTGACTTGTCTTTCCCCCCAGAAACATCACTGGTGTTTGTATCTCCTTACCTAGAGTTCAGAACTGCAATATTCCTGAAAATTCCTTGTTCCAAATGCTAGTGTCTTATAGCTATTTCATATTGTTACCAATGTCAAGATGTTCCTGTCTCTAGTAAAGTGTTCTTTAATAGCTATTCTGCCAATTTCTGTTTTAACAATGAATCAAAAAAATACCAAAAATAAAATCCAGAGGAAGCGCAAAGCGTGCAAAAATGTGCTTGCATTTTTTAAAGCCTAGTGAATCCAAACAACAAGACCAATGAGATGATTCACTTTGTTAAGGTTAAGAACTTTTTCATGTAATAGGAGCAGCTTCTAGCAGACACTGAACTGTGTGTGCTACCATACAACAAACCACCACATTAAAAAAATAGAGAATGGTTAGGTATTACCAGTGCAGTCTTTTCTGGATGCACCTCTGCAATACTGAAGTTTCCACTATGCCTATACATCAAAACCAGGATTTTTGCAAAGATTGTCTTCAAAAGAAATCGTACTCTGCATTAATTCAGTCCTGTGGAGAGGTGTGTGAACAGTCATAGATATGGCAGGACAAAACACATGTTAATGGAAACTAAAGGTATGCAATGGCAAGCTAAAATAAAGTGGACAGAATTTGGCATTTGAAAAGCATCTTTCACCTTGAAGGCCTGGTGGAGATACTAAGAAAGCTCTTCTCTGACTGGGTGCCTTGTTTTTCTCTAAATTTGGAAAACCCAACACACTGGGACCTTTTCTATCTGTCAAATTAAGTAGGGTCTACTCTGATCAAAAATTACAAGCTACAGGTAGCTGTACACATATGCTACATATACACAAAATATGACTGCATAAACCTTGCTTTTTGGTGATAAAAATGATTTATTCCTTGCCAGAAGCATGTAGAATAATTAAAAAAGAACAACAACAAAAAAGAAGAAGAGAAGAAAAAAAAAAAAAAGAAGAAGAAGAAGAAGGAGAAGAAAAAAAAAGAAGAAAAAAAAGGAGGAGGAGGACGAGGAAGAGGAGAAAGTACTGCAATTTTTGGCACATTCAACAATTTCTAACTTAAACTGTTCAGTAGAAGTATATCCAGTATTTAATGCATTAGGAAACATTTTGGATGCTGCCAGAAAATGCTACCCAGTAACTCATCTTGGGAAATACTTCTATGTTCTTCACATAACACTCTTTCTTACTTACACAACTTCATAAAAGAGTACAATACCTTTGAAATAAAAACTCCAAATAGATAATAATCTGGAGGAAGAATTCACCTCCTGTGGTTTCCTTTTAGCGATCTGAATGGTTGGAAATGAAAATCTTATATGTTAGTTTTCTGATTCTTTATTTTCCAAAGCAATTATTCATAGGCTGTTCAACAGTGATGCTAAAATTGCATACACAGGAAGACAGAGCAGGAATTTCAAGGTTATATATAAACTTAAAGGATTTGAAGGGCAATTCTAATTTAGCAGGAAGAGAAGAGCATCAGGGAGAGAAAAGGAGATTTTTCCCTAAAATTTTCTCTTTGAAAACTTTATTCAAAACAAGCTTAAATATTATTCTTTCTATATAATATACTATAATAGCTTTCCTTTGAGGACCAATCAGTGAAATAAAACTGGATATGCTATGCAAAGAAAAATACCCAAATAAGTGATTCATCTTGTTTATTGATGATTAGATTTTTATTTCAGGTTTTTATGCCTCTTCAATTAATGTTTCTTTTTTTCTTTCCCTCCTGTTTTTCTAACATATTATAAATGAGGTTAAGTAGAGCAACATCAAAAATGAGCTAGTCTAATGAGAGATTCTTCATAATTTCCACCTTTACTGTTGAAAGTTCCTTTTGCGGACCTAAAGCCACATTTTAAATCAACAGAAATATTTGTGTTCTTTCTACGTGGGGGAATATTGCCCGAGGGAGCTCGTCCCATGCCCAGCTGAGGTAGAAGAAGTGTGGAGGCTGATTTACTAGAAAAAAAGAAAACTTATAAAATCCATACACTAAATCAGCACTGATTAAATAATAAAAATGTTATTCTTTGGAGGGGGGCAAATTTTCATTCTTCACACAATTCCCAAATAGTTAAGCATTTTGCAGTCATTTATTAATAAACATTATTTAGATAACTTATCTACTGAAAAAAAAATAGAAAAAAAGGCAGAAAAAGAAAGAAAGAAAAAAAGAGAACACGACTCTCAAAGTGTCTGATTTGACAGATCTGTGGCATTTTGGGGAAGGCTGCAAGGTCCAAGGAAACGAAGGATAACTGTTAGCAAAGTGGGATATTGCCCAACTGGCCACAAGAGAGAGCTGCAAATCCAAGCAAGGCCGAGGGCAGCACGACGATCCGGGAACAAACGCGCTGGGTTTTCCCACTGCTGTCGGGAAACTCAAGGAATGATGGCTCTGTTTATCGACACGAATACCAGGAGGACGATTAATTATTGAAGGCTTTTTTCTTAAGAAGTGAAAGGCCACGTTTATTACATAGAGCTTTAAGAAAATGTCACTGGTATGGTGGATGGTGACACACTAAAATGCAAGCTGTGATTCGGATTTCTGGACCCCATGTATTTGCCTCACTTGTCTTTTCAGATTGCGGGTGCTTGAATTTCTGCATTGTTGAATGCTGTGTTTTAAGAAAAGAAAAAAACGTTAATAAACCCTACTTTGGAAAAGCAAAGCCTAACGTCTCCTCCGTTGTGACTGCAAAGAAGTGTGGAATTCTGACAAGAAAGTCTCAGAAATATTATGTGGTATTTGTCTCAAAATCCAGAAAGAGAAGCAAGTAAAAAGAGTCAAAATGGGAGAAGTGGGGAAAATTAAGATGAGGAAGGAAAAAGCGTTTTAGTGCTGATTTTATTCACCAGCGCAAGATCTTTCCAATAACGAGGTCCACCATTAGCTGTTGTGATTGCTCTAGGAATCAACGGGTCCGTTCAGTATCTTCAGGCAAGCTCGGCCCCTTGCCAGGTGCTCTGCAAGCGTGTCGCTTCTTTAGTGAGTTGGGTCTTTCTTTGCAAATGCCAGTGCAGAGGGACCGTCCTGCCGCCCGTGTCGCTGGGGGAAGCACCCACGGTGTCACCATGGCTTTGCTGACAGGCGTTCCTGCCATCCCTGTGGCACGTGGGCAGAGCTCAGCAGAGCTCGTGCACTTCAGCACTGTCATTGCTGACTTTCTACTCGCTCATCAGTCTCGTCCTATTTCTCCCCTTTCTGAGGGGTCATTTCCAGATGGGGTTACTGCTATTCATTTAAAAACAAACAAACAACCACTTTTCTGTGCATTGCCTTCAATTCCCTGACGTGCTCCCAAGACACCAGGACCCGTCACCATCTGCTGGCCTGGAATCCTTCTCATGGAGATGCAGTGTCACATCTGGCACTGTGACGCTGGGGCCAAAGTGCAGCTGGGGACAGGGAGCAGGGCAATAATAGAACGAAATTATGAAAGACCCAATCTTATACTGTGTCTGGTGGGTTAATGAAGTCTGTTTAGGAAGTTGAACAGAGAGGATTTACAATGCGTGCCTGCCAAACCTGCCAACTGCACAATCTTGCAGATGAATCCAGTAAGGTTGGAGTGTAGAAGCAGCCTGATGCTCTCATTCTTTTGTTTCATTGGCTCAAAAACGCCTTTTTCACCACTCTTAGACTGCTAGCTTTTATCTCTGACAGGAAACATATATGTATTTGCAATGCAAGCTTCTGAATCTCAGTGCAAATAAACATTAATATCACAGTGTGACATTTTCCACAGTGTGGATCCAGCTCGCAGGGACCAGATTAAAATAGCCTGTGTTTTTGTTCTCCCTTGTCTGGTTGCAGCCTTTGGAAGTGCCGTGCCTGGAAGATTGCAGCGGAGGCTGAGAGAAACAACTGTAATGACTTGGCAGAGATAAGGTTGTACATTGTGTTTGCTGGTAATCTGTGTCCCTGAACTGCAAGGAGAACCAAATGAAACGAACGGGGGCCTTAAACTTGTCATTCAAGGCTGTTCACAGGGAATCCCTGCTGGCACAGGCTGCGGGGTGGATGGAGCCTTCCCATGGATGTGCAGGGGATGCTGAGCAGGGAACTGCTGCTGGTAGAGGACACTGCGTGTCCGCTTTTCTTTTTTTTTTTTTTTTTCCAAGTGAATTATTGCAAATATTATTTATTAAGTATCTATCTTGTGTTGGAGAAAAAAAAAAGCAGTAGCCTGGTAGGCAAAGGGAGCAAGGCAAAGGGAAAAGGGAGATCTTGAGGACAGTCTGGGGCAGTGATGGACAGGAACATCTGACTGCTTTTATGATCATTATTCTGTTTCCAGGAAAGCCAGACCCCAAGGGAGGGTGTAGGCTGCAAGCTCTGCTGAGGACAGGGTGAGGACTGGATGTTTGTATGTGCTTTTTGGCCCCTTTAGTGAGAGCCCGGCACAGCTTTTAGGGCAGATCTCAGCATGCAAAAACAGGCCAAATGATTTACCAAAAACAATTTGTAAATAATTCTGGGTTTGTTACAACAAAGACACTAAAATCCTGGTTTGTTCCCTATGCATAGTTGTGGTCAGAGAGCCCTGGATACAACATTTTCCTGGATAAAAACAGGTTCTTACATTTAGTTCATATCAGATGTTCAGGATTATCTGACTTTCTTCTTTTCACTGTGAGATTCAAAGTTTCTAAGAGACGTTCAGCTCCCAGAAGATTACACTGATCTGCTAATAATCCATGAAAGGTCATAGTTAGCATAACAGCAGCCTGTAATAGTAGAATAAGAGTTTTCATTGGCATTTTGCATGTACTTATTTGTGCTGTTAAGTTGGCATTTGGGCTTTCTAAAGGTTCTATACTTTGGTGAGCATTAAAACCTAGTCTCTCTGCTCTTAGTTCTATCTCCTGATGCTTTAGTAAAGACAAATAAAAATCAAAATGCTGAAGGGGGGAAAGGTGCACTGTGAGCAGAACGCTTGTCTCAGTTGGATTTCATCTTTGGTGATGATAGCCTGGCTAGCTGAGCAGGCAAAGCTGAGCTGTGACAACCGAGACAAGAGGGTCTGTCACAAATGGGAGATGCTGAAGAGCTGGGATTTCCTTGAGCTCCAAGAGCCTGGAAAAACTCTTCAAAGCAGAGCTGACAGACGCTAATTTCACTGAGACAGGCCCAAGGAGCTCCAGATTTAAGAGGAATGTCAGGTGGGTTCGTTTTGGCCTGATTCAGACCTGCCACTTCTGGATGTTCCTCTTTACCTTCTCACTGGATAACCATGTGCTCACTTAATACTACATTTTCCAATAGATAGTCGAAAGAAATTGCAGGCAGGACTGGAAGCACTTACTGTTCTGAAGTTCATTACATTCCCAGCATGAAATACTTTACATGAGACTTATTTTCAAAATACTTAGGCCATTATTTGAATAAAAGAGCCAAGTCTTTCTTGCATTCATGTTGAGAGACTGACATTCATTAAAATGAACAAGTGCCTCTTACCTACAAAGTAAGCCTTGGAGCAAGTCTCTGATCCAAGGATTTGAGTGAAGGAGGAGATGAGAAGGGGAATAATAATGAGGAACTGGATGGAAGTTAAAAAGCAGTTGCCTTTGGCGTGTTTTTATTAATTTTTGGTTACGATGGGGGAAAAGGTTGGTGTGTTTAGTGAAGTTCCAGTGCTTCACAAAGTTAGGATGAAAATAGAAGTTACAGCAAATAAGTGTTGAAGTAAAAATAGTTCAGGCAATGTTTACATGAAGAATAAAAACATCAGACAGCAAATATTTCTCAAATGTAGTTGCTTCGTGTGATTATTTCATTCACAATAACAACAATAACGAATATCCAAGATTATAAAGCAGAACTCTGCTGTTGTGTATGGCAATTGTCTTTTGCTGCTGTTCAGTAAAGTCATAAAGACAGAGGATAAGCCAGGCACTTTGCTTGTTGTTCCTTTCCTAACCTTGTTCTTTTGAATGTGAGGAAAGGTCATCCCTGCCCTCTGTGACTGTCCTTGCCCCAGGGTTGATTACGTTTAAACTTTCTTCCAGTATGTGCCAAATAAAATGACGTGTTTATATTTGCAATGCAGAGTGTATATATATATATATAAAAAGACCTTGGTGAGCCTGAATATTCTTTCACCACTGTTATTTTCACAGGTTGAGGTCTTTGTTGATCTCCTTCAGGTCAGGAATTGCATTTATTTTTCTGTGCTCCTTGGAAACAGTCACACAAAACATATTTTTGTACTTACTGTTGCAGTAGCACAACTGCTTCTTCAGTCCCTTTTAGTTTATAAAGCTCTTAGAACCAAAGGATCTTTGTGGTTGGTTTCAGTACAAACGTACTACACAGCTTGTCATTTCTGCAGCACTTTCAATGTTCACATACAGAATTCTTTAGCGTCATAGGGCCCTTTTTTAGGCATGCCTTTTGCTAGAGCTTAGAAACTCTTGTAAATGAAAGTCATTTTGCTATTCTGGCCCCTTTTTCAAGTAGGAGGCATTACCTCGGGCTGTGCAGTTCCAGGTTCTGGTAACTGAGCTGTTCACGCCTTTGTGGTTGAGCTCCAGCAGCACCGGGGACTCTCCGTTCTGTTCAAAAGCAGCATTCACTGCTGGAGAAGAGCAGGAAGAAAAAAGGGAAAAAAGGCAGACACTCAATAACCCTGCACATCGTCCAGCAGAAATAGTCACTTTTATCATTACCACAGGATTTCATTAATGTGATGGATTTTACAGTATTCTGCTCATGTGGAGTTTGGATTTCTAATCTAAATAAATCACATCTGTAGTAAAGATGAGGCGGACAGGAGCTGCAGCTGGGCACTACTCTTTCATTACAAGAGAATAAGGAATTTATAAAGCAAACCCATGCGAGGAAATCTAATTTAAATATGCATTGAAACCAGATATTTTAGCTAGGCATGATTCACATTTTGAAGATTCTACAAAGGTGAAAGTATGTTAGAGACTTCAACACGCACAGCAATCTTTTCAGCTGAAAAATAATGAGCAGCATAAGGAAATCAATCCTATATTACCTATCGCTCTGATCACAGAAATAGCCTAGTAATATTTCCTTGCCTCTGTTTTTTTTTTTTTTTCTGTGAATTTTGATGTGAGAAGCTCAGTGTCCCGCTGTGGAAATGTATGGGGTGAGGAGCCAGGGTGACTCTAGGTACATCTGACTTCCTTGGAGTATCTCTGTAACAGTCTAGGACATCATTGGCCAGTTTGATCCTTGGTGTTCTTTCCCAGTTATACATCAAAATTCATTATCATACTTAACTTAACTGTTCTGTGGTGAGATATTTTAGATCAATATGTTGAAATCACCATAAGTTACCTAGTCAAATGATTATCAATCAGATTCATTTCTAAATACCTTCAAATTCCTCAGGGCAGCATTTTGACATTTCCATACCTGAAATGTTTTGAATAGTCATAAGAAATAATTGATGAATAAATGACTAATAATGATAAAACCATTATTTCTTTTCCTATAGGATTCCAGGAACATTTGGCGTGGTTTGTATTATTGGTTTGATAAGCTGTTGAAAACCTTTCAGGCAAGAGAACCACTATCCTGCAAATTTAGGTCAACATAAATGATCCTCAAATGAATGCATTTATACTGCTTGTAAGATACATCTGAATAAGATACTGACGTGCAGTTTATTCCATTCAGTGAGGACAGATTAAAATAGATTAGTGATCAATTCTGAGACCATTAAACACTGCTGTGATTAGTAAAAACAAAACAACACAAACAAGTAAAACAGTAACATGTTGCCATCCACTGTTATAAAGGCATCGTTATAAAAGCTTTTACAATTCAACATGCTAAAGTTTATAATGAGAAAAGTTAGACCTCAGAAAATTATTCATTCCATTTTGGTATACGACTAAAAAAATCAGGATGTTTATTTCACAGAAAGTTTACTGGAATATGCTTCCATCCCTTATGCTTTCTCTACAGTTTCCTGTTTCCCCTTGTGATATTTCTTCTATCAATTCCATCTTTCACTGTACTCCACTATAGTTACATATAATGTATACAAGCTCATTCTTGTCATGAAGTATCAGCACATACTGAGTGTATCTGGAACACATTTAAAAAGTTTTGGACCTGGAGACTACAAGGGATATGACTACATTGGCAAGCAGAGCGGACCAATAGCAACCACATTGCAAGGTAAAACAGAGAATCAGAGTATTTAGATTTGAAGGGGTCTCTGGAGGCCACCTGGCCCAATATCTTGCTCTAAGCAGGTCCAAATAGATCTGACTGCTCAGAAACTTCTTCAGATTTGTTTAGAATAGCTCTAAGGATGGAGGTTCTACAATCCCTGTTGGTTAAGTAAATTTACGCTCTTGGTCGTGTTGGCACGGCTAATTAGCAACTCAGGTGCTGTTACATATCTTACATCTACAGAACACAATACTTTTCAGAGAACAACTCTGAACTTTTCAAGACAATACTACACTAACATATCCCAAAATTCTGTTTCACAAAGTGTCCTCTGCACCTAAATACAGTAGGTTTGTGAGGATCTACAGATAGGATGCCAAAGCAATTATTACAAATATGTCACTACATACACTTGTTACACGGTGGCAATTTAAACCTCAGGGATCTATTTTTCCACTTTTTCTTCTTTTTTTTCCCCACAACCTTCTAAGAAGGCTCAGAAGTAGTGGTAGCTTGGCAACTTTCTACTTCTGATATGAGCTCCATTTTCTCCAGTGTAAATAGGTTCTCCGTCTGGTGTGCCTAGAGGATTGTCATCATATATAAATAATGATATAACCCCAGAAAATAATATAACCCCCTCCGACATTTTCTACCTTTTTTTTTCTTTTTTTTTTCTCTTTTTTCCTTAGCCCTTATGCCTAAATGATGATGAAAGCACTATTGATAATTCTTCCTAATTACCACATGTGGGTGACTACTTGTGTCATTTCAGGAGAAATGGCAAGAGTGGGATGAGCAGAAAAACATGTAACAGGATGATGTATATTAGCAAGAATGGGAAGGAACATTTGAAGAGCATATTTTCGCACATCCTATAGAACTATCAGTAACAAGGTCTGTTCCTTATTTGCACTAGCAGCTTTCTCAAAGACCAAGCAGTCTGCAAGACTCTCCAAGGGAGTCCACTGTGATATCTGTCGTATAAGAAAATGTATCTAATACCGAATTTACAAGAAGACAAGCAATGTATGAAATACGAGGGAAGGAAAAATATCATTAGGTAAAACCAGTGCAATCTCATTGTCCTTAGATTACACCATTAAAATAAAATAAATTTTGTAAAGGTACACAATGGTCCTAGTCCAACCCACTTTAATTCTGCTGGCTTCAGTGCAATAGCATGAGGGTAAGTCCAGGCAGAATCCTCAATCAGCAGGCAACTTTTCTTTATTGAAATTAAGGGAAGACATAAGTTTTGCTCTGTGTTAAAGAGCAAATCTTAGGTAGCTTCTGGACTCAGAGGAGTGATAGTGGAGTTACATTGTTTGGAGGGGAGTATTTGCCAGATAAGATTCCTTCCTAACGTGTGAGGTATCAGCATATTTTTATGGTCCTTCAGTTCAAACTAAACTGTCACAGAAACTGAGCATGGTATGTGATAGTCTCTGAGTAAATGAATTAAGGATACAGTATGGCATTTCCTTTTATCAGACTTCATTCCTCTTGTCTTATGACTGAATACATTATCATTTCCTTCCTCGTTCCATTTCAGTAAAAGCAAATTTTGTTAGTCCATAGCATTTTTTTCATATAAAAGAAACAGTAAGAAAAAGTCAACGACAGATTCTGAATTCTGGAAAAAAAAACCCACAAATATTCAACATAATTAGAATGACAAAAGTACTAGCTGATCTGGAAAGATGGTGCAGAGCACATTCAGTACTAATGTACGAGTGTTTTTTTTTTTTTTTTTTTGCCTTCACTGGTGTTTAGTGAGCAGCACAGTTATAGTTCAGGACCCGAAAAGAGTCTTAAGTTTTCTCAGAATTTAAGAAAGGCCCCAAATTACTCCTATCAGTAGCCAGTGGCCAATGAATCTGAGCAACAGAAAGGGATAAGTAGGTGAGAGCCTTACCTAGCTTGCACTAGGGAAGATTTTCTCTAATCATCATGTTGAATATTATCACACACAAGTTATTTGATTCAGTGCGATGTAATGTGGTTAAATTATAGGGATCACATTACACAAGAAACTAGAATAAGACATATAAGAATACCTTGTACTCCTTTAGCCCTACACTCATCGAGGCGTTAACACAATCAGTTTGATATGATACTCCTCTGAGTTTGTGTCCTTGGTATCCCTGATCATTCATTTTAAATTAAGGCTATTTTTTCCCTTTGGAGGAATGGAAGAACTAGCTCTGTCTCAGGAGTGTGGAAATGTGCTATGCGAAGTGCACTTCTGTCAACACTGGCTCAGTATATCTTTTGTAAACCTCAAACATGCTTTGTGGAAACCACTTAAGAAAGGAAGCTCAAGCCTCATTTTTCCAAAAGCAGATGTTTTAGCATTTGTTATCTTTATTTTGTGTTTGTTTGGCTATTTCCCTTCAGTAATAGAAAAGTAATCTACTCGAGATTCCCCAAAAGGCAGTCAGAGGAAGCCGGATGAGGGTTTCCTAAGAGCATGACTGGATTTGGCTGAGCAGCTGCTGCTGCTTGTCATGACGACAGCACAGGACCATGCAGGTTCAGCAATAAGAGACGACAGACACCTTCATCTGTATAAAAATCATAGTCAACAAGCAGTATGAGTGTCCATGCATTAGTATCACAGGTGGAAGCACTTCTTTTTCCACAAAATATGTTGTGAAGCAGACAGTGCTGTTCACTGTCTTGGAGCATAGCCTGTTGAGATATAGTTGGATAAGAATGTCTTTTTGCCGTACTCCCAACATACCCATTTGTATCAATGTTGTTCAATGATGGCATTGTAAACTTCTGTGGTGTGCTCGTATAGGGGGAGTTGATTTTGTTTCCTGCATGCTAATGAGTTCAATAAATATATGATCGTGCTATATTATAAAGAAAGATGTGCATCATTAGTTTATTGCAGGAATGACATTAGAGTCTGCCATTAGCCAGATCATGATGGCTACCATCTTTTAATCAAAACATGGAATTTATAGTTTGTGAGTTAACTAATGGCTGTGGAGTCCGATTTGAGGTTGACACATTGATTGTAGTACAACTCTCATAGATAACGTCCTGGTTGATAAGACATAAAATGTTGCTCTTCAGAAGTACGGGGAGTGCCTTGTTTGGCATTAGTAGTAGTCACCTTCTGTTGTTTGTAAGGGCAGAATGGAAGATAGATCTATCTCGATTTGTACTGTGATAGTGACTGATTCTTGTTGTGACCCTCTCAGCAAGTTCCTCCCACAAAGTAGTGAGGAGGAGCTTCATTTGCCAGAGTTTCAAGGAACAAGTTCTGCTACGGCTCAGATACCCACGCTGGGCTCAGACTGCTGAGAGATCCCTGGGTCTATTCAGGGTTCTTCTACCCGTCAGCTCGGTTGCCCCAAAACATTACAGTTACACAGCAAAAACTGACTGTATTTTTTAAGACTGTTATGCTGATGTGTGGACATCAAGAACAAAAACCTCTGCATTTGCCTATAAGAACAGTTAAGAAACCACATATTTTGCAGAGGATACTGGGCAAGACAAAGGAATTCTGAGGTGAGCAAACAAGGTATCTTATAAATAGGAGGAAGGCAGGAACAAGATTACCTGTGCAAAGAACAATATCCCCACCTCCCTGTGGGAGCTGGGATGAATGAGATAAGATATGCCTTCCTAAACATTGGTTAAAACAGAGGTGCACCTAGATATTCTAAAAAGAAAAGAAAAAAAGGCTTTACTTTAAAAGGCAAGGACCCCGTGGAACCATGGCATTGCCAAGCCAATAGCACCTGGGGCTCCCAGAGCTTGTTTGGTTCTTGTTTCTGTGGGTGCTCAGTAATGGGCGCGTGTGAACTTCTTACATTTATAACTATATCATGTTTCAGGAATTGAGAACTTGAAATGCCATTTTACCTAAGATATTCTCACCAGAAGACATCTGTTAACTCTTGCTAAATGCAGCATATTTGCATGTAAATGGAACTTACAGTCTAAGGTTGTCAGCATGTCTTAGGTAACCAGAAAAGCATGAAAATCCATTTCCTAGCTTGGAGATCCACATAATATTTAAATATAATAATACCAGGCAATGTGCCATTTCCTTCACTTGAAAATCAGAAAAAGAACCAAAAGCTGAGATATAGACAATCATCTTTTGGATTCGGGACAGGAACAAGAGCCAACAGGTCAGCATATGCCTTTCAATGGTCCGTTTGTTTCTTCAAAAGCCTGGATGATATTTACTGATTTTGAATAATTTTTAACTTGTTTGCAAACTGATAGATTGTGTGAACAGGATGAATCGTATATAACAGCATCAATACGGATATGGAATTGAACTAAGGGAAAAGATTTTACGCTTTGGTAAATGTCAAATGAGTTCAGAGAGAGCTTGGGGGTAAATGCCCAGAGAAGGATTTTACTTTGTCTGTGGTTTGCAAGCTCAGATACGCGGCCCCGAGGGGCGTTTGACAAACAGTTTGACTGTTCCGCATGGAGACTGGAAGAAATTGGTTCTGCTTTACTCTATCCCGAAATCTCTTGTTTCAAAAATTAAAATCTTTTCACTCTGTGCATGCGTTTCAAAGCAGGTTGTACCTGTGCTGACGTGCACGGCCTCTTGTTCTGTTGAAATTTGTGATTGCAGCAGAGTGACAGCAGTGTGAGCTACTGAGAGTGCTGCGCTCCGGAGGACAGGGAAGGGTCCTGACGTCGCTGGAAAAGGCGGTTTCATCCAGTGGGAAATTCTGACCTCTGATCCTAAACAATAAAATTTAAAATTTCCCTCATGAGAGATTTTTTCCAGAGAATTTCAATTTGGAAACAATAAAATGATCACAGAAAAATGCTTCCTTCCTTTTGTCCAAATACTTAATTTTGCTAATGCCTGCTGTTATGATACTGACTTTGAACTACCATGCATGGCAAGGAACATGAGAATTCAGCTGGAACAGGAGAGAGGAATCAATACAAAGCACTGGTTTTGGGTTTCAGGAAGTCTGATCAGGAACATGCTAGAAATGAACGTTTTGTTTTTTGACCAAACAACATTTTGCAATAGACAGTTGTGCTGCAAAAACAAACATTTAAACAGTTCTGTTTGTTATTTCTTAATTTCAGTCTCATATTGCACAAATCGGCACTATGAAAAGCCCTGCTATTTCAGTAAGCAGGGGCCATTCCTATCGCTGCTTTCTTTACTTATTATTACAGCTTCTTTTAACAGAAAAAGAATCTCAAAAGTAATAATCAAAGTCAATCTGTCTTTAAAATAAAACATTTAGGAAGTAAATATGGAGTCTAAGTATTATACACAAAAAGAAACATCCTAGGATAGAGCATATGAAAGAGTTCATCTACCATCGACATTAATATCTGAATCTTGGTGCTTTTCTGCTCCCACAACTCATTCTTCTCATAAAAGTTCTTTTACATTCAGGCTGGTTCATCACAAAGAGATCAGCTGCTCATTGTCACTCTCCATCTGTTTAAGGTGATTTAAATTAATTTTTTAAAAGAGCATAAGGGACAAGTAACTGTCATATTTTCCTTTTGAGAGGAACAGAGTGTTTTTTTCTGTCTGTTAAACTGTGGCTCTTTGGACTTCCTCAACCCAGTGCTTTTAAGGAACTCTGTTCCTTGAGAGCTTACCAGATAAATCAGTTATTTCCTGAAGAAAAACTGCTGTTTTTTATTGTATTGTGACTACAGAAGAATGAAATAAAAACATCCATGAGCATAAAGGCAAATAAAAGCAGGAGGGATTGGGCACGAAGCTAATGGACCTGATGATGAGAGTTTCATTAATGCTCACAAGAAGTGTGTGGCTGTACCACCACACGTTGTGCTGAATATGTCTGTTCTGGAAGCGAATAGACCCAGTTTCAAAATTGATGAGTACAATGCAATTCTCTGATTGACATAACAAAAATTATTCCAGTGCTCAAATTATTTTTGTCATTGAAAGATTAAAGAGCTTGATAGGCATTGAAAGAAAAAAAAAACATTTTGGAGAGCCAAAGTCATTTAAAGAGAGGGGAAGATAATTTATTTTTTGTTTGCAAGTACTCAAGTTTGGGAAATTCTAACAATTTGTAAAATGTAAATAATAATAAATACATAAATACAAACAATCAACAATTTTCAGCCACATTTTTTTCATGAGAAAAATGTGTAAGATGATATCCCGTGGTACAACACAGGTTGCACAGATTTTTTGTTCATTTGATTCTGCCATGCAGGAGACCAAACTTTTAGACATTGCAGCAGGGTCTTGCAGTGCCAGCTCGTGGGAGCAAAACGCACTCCTGCTGCCAATAAATCCTGGGTTAGAATAAGGCTGCTCGGGATGGCCCTGCTGCTGCCCAGATCCCTGTCTCTGCCCTGAGGATTTGGTGAAATTCCGGGTGGGAAACACTGGGCATGAGAAAGGGAATTATGGTATCATGTAAGAAAGACCCTATGTGGTGCTGAACGGTAAAAACACGTTTGGCAGCAATTCAGGGGGCAGCACGATGCACTTTACAGGACTGGCTGGCATGGATTCCCAATGAGGATGGGTGGGGGGGTCTGAGCTTTTACCTTTTAAGTAGACATAGTTAAAGGAAGAAAGTGAATAACAAGCAGCCATTCACTGACACCCATTAACAAAACTATCAATTCCCTATTTTAAACTATTAAATCAATTATAAATCTTTAATTTATTAGCCCATAGCCAATATAGAAATAAAATCATTCAGTAATATTTCCATAATATTAGTAGATCGTAAAGGAAAGTTGGAAGTAGCTGTTGAAAGTAAACACAGTCTGGACAATGCCCAGTTGAGAAAATGGGTGACCAGCTGCTCATTCCCTTTTAACTGAACGTTTTACTAAATGGCATGGTATTCCACTGATAGGGCCTTGCAGCATCTTCCTCTGTGCTTATCCAGAGGAGCAAACTGAGGGATGGAACTCACGCTGTCATGCAGAATGAAGAAGTTTGTTTAATTTGTGCTGAATCGCGGTGGTTTCCTGTGATCCCCGGGGTGGGTTCACAGCAGGGCTCTTCCCTAGGGACACGGGAGCAGCAGGGTTGTTGCAGTAACCGTGGTTAACGCAGACTGCCTTTTTTACATGTTCTCAATGCAAAACGGTGTGACATTCACCGCACTCGTGTCATGCAGGGACTAGGTGTGTGACTACATTTGTGAAGAACAGGCACATAACCTTGGCACGTTTTTTGATGAAGTGACAATTTTAATGCAGTTGTTAGCACGCTTCCCGGCACGGGCTCAGCCCAGGGCACCCAGGGTCTTGCACACAGTTACTGGAGTGGCGTCAGGACCAGTATTTATATCCACAGGGCAGTATATTGAAGTCTCCCTGCTTTGGGATGAAGACAGGAGAGCTCTGAGGTTATGAAACCTGCCCTGGCCCTCCCCAGAGAACAGCTCCCGTTTTCCCTATGAGCGCGGATGCAGCCTGGAATCTCTCTGCAGCTCCATGCACGGGTGGCCGCTCATCTCACACGACATGGCACGTGCCACAGGGCTCTTCTCTCCACTTCACATCAAGGGAAATGAGGCTTTGAAAGCAGGAACTAAAGAATGGACCCGATCGGAACTTGGGCAGGAGGAAAAGCGGGGGCCAGGGCTGACAGAAATGCACAGCCTCGCTTGCATTTGGTCTGTAATGGAAGAAAAGGCGGCAGTGAAAGATTGTTCCCCGTGCCAACAGCTCCCTGTTCATTCCAAAGGGCTAGGAAATACTGGGTACATAATGAGATCTCTCATTCCAACTAGGTGACACAATGAGGACAAAGGTAAAGCAATCCTGGTTTTACAGTGGAGTTAGTCACTCAGCTAGGGCGCATCACACACTAATCAAAATAACACTCCCCTTCTGCTGTGTTTTTCAGAAGAAAAAAAGGCAATGAGACTCCCCGAAATTCTAAGCCTATGTATGCACATGCATATATACATATTTTAATTTTAACATAAATATTGTGGCGGTCTAGATTAGATGTTTCATGAATTGTTATGGGTCACAGATACTCCCACCACAAAGTTTGTAATATTATCATTTTAGAAATAATTCAGTGTTTGTCTGCACACTTTAAAGGAAAATAGTTGATTTACGTTGAAGGATCATTTACTTGGTTATGTCTCATAATTGAAAATATACAAACATAATTTACGTGCATGGCAATGATAAGAAATTTTGAACTGAAAACATTCTATTATAATGTTGGCAACAAACTTGTCAACGTTAGGATTATTTCAGGGGTATACAAGAATGCCAGGACATCCTGTTTAGAAAAAAAGCTCCCCAAAAGCATGCAAAATTCATTTTTTTGCTAGTTTTCTTTGCATGAGATGTTCTGAGAGAAAACAGCATTACATGTGGGAAAGAATATTAAACATCTTATACAAGCTAGCTTGCAAACAATGGAGAAGAATTGAGATGGGATCATTAAATGGTCAACATGATAATTGCCATTGAGAAGTCTTGCAGTCCTAGAAGTCTGCAATAATCAGGGATAGGAATGAATGGAAGTGTTGGCTATGGCACTCTCTGTTAATACAAACTTTTCTTTGATTTCAAGAGCTCTTGGTCAATATTACAAATTGCTGCCTTGAAATTGGCAGTAATACCTATCTCAGCCCTGCGGAGTTATGGATGAGGGAGAATAATAAATGTGGGATAAAGAAATCTACAGTAAAGTGTCATTACACTCGGTGTAGCACTGTTGGTTTCAGGAAGAAAATAAATTCTAAAAATTGAGAATTGTGCCCCCTGGATATAAATATACTTAAGAAGTGCAATGAGTAAAAGTATATTGCTAAGACAGAAGAGTCTTAGAAGGGGGAATCAGAGAAAATAGGGCTGGAAGGGATTTGAGGTCAGGTAGTCTATCCTGCTCCAAAGCATGATTAGCTATATCTATAAATTATCCCTATGGGACTGCTGCATTATGTCGTGGTAAAGACACCCATGACGGACACACCAGAGCTCCCCAGGCCATCCACCTGGCAGTGCCACCATCAGAGGTTCTCTTGGTGCAGTGCAAGCCCTTGGTTCTTCTCAAATCACTGCTGCATAGCAAAGAGAAAGTTCCTGAACAGAAGGCTAAGGGATGAATGTATCTCTTTGCACATGGATGTTCTTGGCTATGTCCATGTGGACACGTGTACCTGTCGGCTCTGCTTGGGCCCCAGGCTGGTGTTTTGAGGTGGCCGTGGTAGCTAGCTGGATGTCAGCAGGATACGGGGATGGAGCTGCTGGTGGCCTGTTTCACACCAGACCGTTTGCTCAGAAAGCAGCTCACACCTCTCCAGGCCTTGACTTAGTGCTAAGGAACTGCACATTGTGGTGGGCAATTTTAACTTGAGCCATGTGCCATAGGGCACTAGCTGCTCCATAGGGAGCACTCAAATAGACTTTCAACATGGATAAAATTATTTCAGTTTTAATGTCTTATATGGAGGAACTGGAATATGACTATTTTATATCTGACTTCACTGCACACTGATTTCTCCATAAAAACCTACCCCTTAAATTCAAGAGCAGAATTTAGTTTAAACATATTTGTCTTTTACCTGACATTTGCTCTGTCCTCTTCTCTTTTCTGCCTTCCTCACTATAGTTAGTTATATTTCTAACTAATCCTAGTTCACTCTCATTTTTAAGAGGAATTCAATAGCTCTTACATATTACTGAAGTTATTGAAATGATAGACAAACTGAATTCAGCCTTCCCTAACTGTAAGGATATACTAGCAAGTGATAAAAGTACAAGAATTCAGATTTAATAACTCCTCTAACCTTAGCTAGTCCTTTATTAGGACCTCAGGTTCATAAAATTACGGACTGATGTAAGACCATTTTCAAAGCAAGAAATATTGAACTGCTCTGAGTCAAAGCTTTGATATTAACCATGAATTTTAAAGAATTTACATTGACATGTCAAAAATATGAACAAATTATTTCACCAAAAAGCCCCTATTTTCAACTAAACAAAATAAAAATCACCTAATGCTCTCTACAGAACTGAGAAATGTATATGCCCACACTTCCTTCTTTCAAAGCCCTTTACGCTATTTCCACCATTCTGTAAATACACTAGTATTGTGAACACATAACATGCAATAATAAGAATAACACTAATGGACAGAAACATAACAGATATCAGAACTTATCTCAATAATTACTTACCTCAATAATTACATATTCCTTATGACACTTTACAAATTATATTCTTTTATCAGTTGGGGTGGATATTTTTCCTTCAAAACATACATATTTTATGTATGTAGATGATTGGAATGTCTACACCTAAGAAAAACATTCCCAATGAAGCCTGCCTGAAATGCATTATTCTTTTCTTTGGCACCTGGACATACGGTTGGGAAAGGTTTTTTCACTTTATACACAATATTTTGCTCTCCTCTGGCGCCTTATAGAATTCAGGGTTACAGTGAAGATTGAAAATGCCACTTTTATTTATGATTAATAAAGCTGTACATGTATGTGTGACTTGTCAGTATTAAAATGGAATGTGTGTGCAAGAATACACAAATACAGAGAGAGTACATGAAGAGAAAAAAATATTTGTACCATATTGTATTTTTAAAAGACTTGCACATTCACCTAGGGATCATGGAAAAGGGAGAATTTTGCTACAATGGAGAATAAATTAAGGACAGAGTGTCTCAGGACCGCTTCCAGCAGGGAAGTGTTCTTCCCCAGGTTTAAATTTAATATCAATAGACTTTGTAAGCCATTAACATCCACAGGGCTTTGAGATTATTCTTGCTGATAGTATTCCCAGAACATATACGTTCACAAAACGTTTTCCTGAGACATATTTTTATTCTCTACAACAAAGTAGGGAGCCAAATAGCCTGAAATATGGCTTTTAGATACCAAGGCAAAGAGCACTGCAAGAGGCACAACGTTATTAGAAACTGGCAAAGCAGAGATGCTCAAGGCCTGCTCAGTGGGCGCAGGACGTTCATGCCACAGCCTGATTCAGACTGTTCCTGTCACCTTTAGGCACCACGTCCAGCTGGTGATGGTTCGTTTTCACACCGGTCTTTTGGGACACGGCATCTGCATATGGAAACGGTTCTGCGCTCTGAAAGTGTGACTGCAACCTTGACTCGCTGCATGAGGATAAATGCTCCTTTTAATTCGGTCTCTGAGGAGATATTGCACTCTGGATTTGAATATTTATTAAACTGAGACAAAACGTGCTGCATATTGCAATTTACAGGTATTGGACTAAGCCCTGAAGTCTTCTTTTACCTTTTTATTTCAGTTTGCCAAATCAGTGGAATTTCAGCTGAGCAGAGCTTTGACCTGTTTATTGTTATTAATGCATACGATGAGAACTGCTATAGGTCATTTCATCTGTTTTCAGCGGGATTTAAACTGCTCCAAGTTGTGTTAAAGAAGGCAAAATCAGGACCATTCATTTTCTTGGATCTGTATAGAGGGCCTGAAGTATTTTAGCTTAAGACAAATTAAAATGCTCTGCTGACGCATTAAATCAGAGTACTGAGAGATTACAGGGAGCAAAAGAGATGGGATAGAAAACGCTTGGTGCATGACTCACGATTCACTCATTTCAGTTCAGAAAAGCGAGATCAGGTTGTCAAAATGTCAGGGGTGGCTGCCTGCACCAGGGATAAACACCCAGGCCATCCTGGCAGGGGATTTTTCCTGTGTCCCACAGGTTCCCTTTGCCCCACAGAAGGCTGCGGGTTACAACACGCTGCAGGATACGTGAACAGCAAATTAAAAGCAGGGAAACAGGCCCGCAGCACAACAGGCTATTTTAGTGCCGGGGAAACCAGGGGAAAGGTTGCAGCTGGTGAGCAAATATTGCAGCAGCCCGGGCGAAGCAGGCAGGAAGGAAATCCAAAATGCTGACGTTTGCACTAGCAGAGGCTATTCAGCTCGCATGAATTTTTAAACAGCATAAACTGCTTGGCTTGAACGTACAGGCATAAAATAGCCCTCATAACGGTGTTTAATAGGAAGGCTGGAAACGAGGAGCCGCTGACGCAGATCTTTTGACAGCAGCTCCAGCACTACCTCTGGATGCGGGCAGCTCGCTGCAGGGTTATCACAGAGCAGAGCAGATCCTCCGCTGGAGCAGCCGGCGTGGAAATACAAACTACCCCCAGTCGGTTATTTCCCTTGCTGCGCTGGTCCTTTTCCCTGTTCTTAAACAGGGTTCATCAGAAACAGAATAAGCTGCTTTTGGGTCCGGACTGCGGGGCTTCGATCAGCTGAAGTGACCACGCTCGGACGCGACCAGGTTTATTTCAACCGAGCGAATGGGCAACCCCGGCTGGCGGGCAGCGAGCGCTGGCCATGGCCCTTGGCCACAGGCTCCTGCGTGCAGGATCGTCTGCTCTCCACCGGCCTAGCAAAGCCAGGCCTGAGGCAGGCCTGGGCCTAACAGCCAGGCCGACACGCGGCGTGCGGGGTGAGGCCCTCCTGCGATCGCCTTGTACAATAAACGGCAGGTTAGGGAAGGCCTCTGCGTTTCTATCGTGGTGTTCACTGGAGAACACGCTCAGCCGAAGGCAAGCTCTTCTTAAAGAGGGCTAAGTATAGACTATTTGCAGGAAGCCGGGCAGATAGTCTTGGTTTACCTTAGAAAAGCAGGGATTTTCAGGGTAAAGCTACTGTTGTTTCCCATTTCTCAGAATATTGATGGACTTTCGCCTTCACATGCTGTGCTATCAGGAGCTCCAGCGCTTGTTTGCTCTGGTTCTTCCAGCAACCCTCAATATCTCGCTCGCCTGACACTGGAAAGAGAGGCAGGAGAGATTACAGGCTGCAAAGTGCATGATGTTGTTTGGAACACATTTGTGGACAAGGGAATGATATTCTGGAATTTTCTTATCAGTTCAGTCTCTCCTCAGTTGAATTCATGCCATTATCCCATAGAACCAGTGTTTGAGGTTTCTCTCCGAAAGAAATACAAAAAGACGTGACAAGCAATTTAAATAGCTGAAATTGTTAAAATAAGTTTGCAGAAGAGTCCTTTGACATAGCCAGACCAGATGGAGATTCAGTCCATTTTCTGAACACGTCATAGCCACATCATGCTCTTTTCAAGCTACCCAATGTAAAATAAAGCAACTGCAAAGAGGATTGTGATAAATCTGGGCAAATACGAGCTACAGGCCAAATTACACAGGAGGTGTTTGATATGACAAGACTTCCATAAAACGCTTTAACAAGCTTTCGACAAACTATTTGTTCCACATACATCTTTGAAAAGTACTTACCTGAAAGGGCTTAGCATGGATGCTTTGCTCAGCTGTTATCAGGTGCACCAGCAAAATGGTACAACAGTCACTGAATAGAAGACTATAGGAAGCATCAGCTACTCTAGTGTAGACTTCGTGAGGTATTTCAACTTTTGAGGACTCACCATACTAGCAATTGTACATGGTAGGTCAAAAAGCAAGGAATCTCAGTTGTTATGGCTAAAAACTTCATAAGGAAGGCACAAATTTTAAATATCTCATATGCAAGATAATTTGGAGTTTTAGCAGTACAGGTTGACTGCCACACAGAATTGCTGTCTCAGTTTATATATATCTTTTGCAAGATTAATCACATTGCACAAAATACATCTTGCTGAGCTGAGTTTTAGAGTTAGGGGATAAGTATATAACTTAGTATACTAAGGATATAACCTTGGCTTTTTTTCTAGAGGGCCCCCATGTGCCCTGCAGAGGCATAGATGCAGTCTATAGATGCAGTCCCAGAGGGTGTAACACCTGCAGTGCTATATCCACCTTGCTTATAACGGAGGGAAGAACACTCTGGTAAAGTTTCCTTGAAAATGGCAAAGCAATTTTGCCCTTTGAAAGTTAAACATTAAATAATTCTGACAGTGCTTAGAATGTAAGTAAAAATCTTTGTCTTTTTAAAGTAATTTCTGTTAAAATCAACTGCTGCTATAGGTGGTGGAGTTGATAAGATAGGAATTGCTTTGGGAATCCAGATCCTTTCTTGTGTATCAGACTATATCTAGCTATACTAGAATTACTTACAAGATTAACAACTGACAGTTGACAAAAGTAAGGATATGTTTCGTTTTGGATGATGTTTTCTATGAGATGGAAAACTGACAGCATGGAAAAACCAAGGTAGGTTGGCAAGAGAAGTGAACATTTCCCTGTTTTGCTCTCTTCAAAGCAAAGTGCTCTAAATATTTGCTGAAAGAGATTTTTCAGCCAAATACAAGTTATTGGTCTCACCAGAGGCAAATACTCTGTGGCCTCTGTTATGCAGGAGCTTAGATCGGATTATTTACCAGCCCTTAAATTCAACGAATCAATGAAACAAGACGAACACTGCAGCCCAATCAGTGTGGGCTGTCTGAGAAAGGCAAGAGAAAGCAAAGGCTGGAGAGAGCAACGAAAAGGGGAAAGAGATAGAACATTTGCAGTCTTATAAATCAGAGGTGAATCTCTTGACACCAGTACTTGTAACGCTGAAACAAGACCAACATGTGGCTATGTTGAAAAGCTTTGCAAGGGTAAGAAAGTTCTTCAAATTTGAGACTCAAAGATGCTTTGAGGAAAAAAAATGGTAAAAATAAGCATTCACAGAGCACTTTTAAAATTTTAATAGTATGTAAAGCAACTTAGTAACATGTGATGTCTGTAAGTAATAGAATTGCATTTCTATGGTTTCCCAATATCCAATGGTATGTAAGCAAATACAGCTTTTTCCTGTTGCTGTTAGCTCATAAAGCATGAATAAGAGTATATGTGAATGGTGCCATAAGTGCTAGAAAATATAATGTAGTGCATATAGCAAAGAACCAAGCAGTAGTGTAAAGCTAGATGTGAGATTACTGCTAACTCTTCAATATTACTCAGGGATGATTGTGCTTTTCAGATATGATCTGTTCAGTCAAATTAAAGTATGATGCCTGCCTCAAGATGTCCATTTATCACCAAAAGTAAATCAAACGGAGAGAGCAGTCAACAACACATGGTTGTATTCAAAAGCAGCACATCAGCCCTATGGATAAAATTTGCAGCAGCAGTCAGATAAGGGACTAAATAAGAGTAATATAATAGATCAGGTTGGGACAGGATATTACGGGATCTCAGCTTGGCTTATAAATATAAAATAATTAACTCCTGCTTTTGAAGCCTGACACATCTAACTGTATTAAAAGCTTAGAAAAGTGTTATTGCCACTTTTTACACTTGAGGATTAGAGTGTACAGAAACAAGTGCACCTGCTTTTCTGTGTATGCAGAACTGTGAAACAACAACCAAAAAGAGGACAGACTACATAATACTAATTTTTAAATATGAATTTGTCTTTGCTTTTTGTCATTTGATTTTGATTCAAATCTAATGAAGCTTTTGCAATAGCAATTGATTGCACTCAGTGCACGTTGTCTTCCCTTGTCTTTCAAAATGCGGGAGTTGGAAAGCACACGGCTGACCAACATGGCTGAGTATAAAGATGGGAAAGAAAGGGAATCATTCCCTGAATATCAGGCAGCCTCCGGGTAGGCTGTCGCTGATGAGTGGGCTGTGCCCTGGCACAGTGAGAAGGATCCTGGAACAACAACAGTTCTTCTGAAGGCTTCCACCTTGTCCTCTGAACTAGAGCAGAAAAAGCACTGAACTTCACAACGGGGAAAGGTCTACAGCATTGGGCCAACATCTGCTTATATTTACACAGTCCTGTTCTCTGCAGCATTCATGAGGACAAAGTCTGATTTTCCATGTCACACAGCCCATGCAATGCTCTTTGGGGTGGAAAGCACCTCCTGGACAAGAAAGCTTTGCAGAGTCTGAGCCATCATAGGCACTCCCACACAAAACCCCAAAAATTTACCAGTTGGACCATCCCCACTTGAAGGGCCTGGGGCACCTGAATTAGAAACGCATCTGAAGACTGTTGACAAGGAAAGCCAAAAGAGCTATGGGTGAACTAGAGCCTGCTCCCACACAAGGCTGCACAGGACGCCTAGGAGGGACATGTGTGTATTTGCTAAGGATCTGCAAAGGGACTTGCTAAAAATTTCTACTTCTGCAGCCACTTAGGCTAGAAAGGAGCTCCTTATTTAAACTGCTCAGACTCTGAAATACTCATTAAATCACAGTGCCTGTGACAGCATTTTCCACACTGCAGCGAGCTGATTTTATAGCAACAGCATACCAGGCTCCCTAGCAACCCAGCTGCCTTCCAAACCTATAGAGTTGAACTCTACATGGACATGGAGTCATGAGGACAGAACTGCATACGACCCGCAGAAGAGGATTTGCACCATGTGCAGCATGCAGATAAACACCACGTATCATGGATGTCAAATTCACCGGCATGAGTCTGTCCTCTTGCTTTGAGAAGAAAGTACTTTAACTCCAAAACATGTGGTAGCTTTGCACAAGGCTGTTTATGGGTGCATGAGTTGGTATGGGGTCTCAGATACCATGCAATGTGATGGAATGGTAGCCCATATGATTACATTAATCACTGTTGCCACCCAGGAACATTGGGTAGAGATATATGCTCTATATGCTAGCATGGCTGAGCATGGTTTTCCTCTTGAACACAGTAAAGATGTCCCTGATGTTGTAGATGTTGACCAGACAAGAAGGGAGCAGATGGTGGATGCCTACAGACTTTCATCACTTCCACAGCCACAGCAGATTTGCTAACATCAGATTTCTGTAGGAGTCTGTCAAGAGGAGCTTCCAAAAAGAAATGTCCATATATTCCTAGACTGGGAGAAAGGACAGAGAAAAAAGCGTGATACATCTCCAGCACTGAACAGTTTCTGAGATAGAAGGTAGTCGTTTGCATCCAGAAATTAGCAGCAAAGGAATGTAAATCACCAGGAGGGGCTTGTGATGCATGCCCAGAACCAACAAGACTTGGCAAAGCTGAGTCTGGTGGTGGCATCTGCCACGCTTCTAGTGTATCAGAGAAGAGCAGAAATTCAGCTGGTGCTGGCACCATCTGTGAAGAGTGAAGTCTAGGAGATCTGGTAGCGAACTGGCTCCACGAGCCATCTGGGGCGATGGGTTTTGCTGTGCCTGAGCCTGGAGCTGCTGGAGTTGCTGCTGCCTCCCTTGTCCTTCAGCAACCTCTCAAGTTGTAACTTGTAATGCCCTGAGATCAGCGCAGGGGCTGCACGATGGCTGCAGATCGTGATCCTGTGCAGTCCTTGCAAGAGTAAGAGGTGAAAGAGCTTGCGGGATCGCAGTCACAGCCTGGGAACTTTATCCAGTGGGAAACGGGAAGGTAGCAGTGGAAAACCGAGGGAATTGCACATATTGCACATCCTGACCCAAACAAGGCACTGCAGCCTGCGGCCTCTTTGTGATGGTTAGACGTGGCCTAACCCTGCTCTTCCTTCCCTTGTAGCACAGCAGTTCCATGGATGAAGGAGTTCTAAGGAAGGAGTTATCTGCGTTTCAGCATAACTCACGTGTTTATCTAAAAAGCCATTGCTAACGATGCATTTCCAAGCCTTATTACAGATTACTTAAATTTTGAGTGTATTGCTTCCAACTTCCATATCCTCACTTCTGTAAAAAAATGTGACATTTCCAGGTGGTGGTAAGATTGTGCTTAGGCCAGAAGTGACAAAAATGACTTTAATGATCCTTTGGCAAGAAATTGCAAATTTGCAGATGAGGGAATTTTCAGCCAGAAGGCAGCCAAGAGTCAATCCTTTCCAAGCTAAGTTTGCTGCCAGTGCAGAGAACAGGATGAGCACGATTTTGTTTAATACCTGGAATAGGAGGGTGGGGGAAGCCGCAGGAACAGGGATTTGCTGGGTGACAAGACAGTTGCTCCACAGTCCCTGGCAGCTGCTTGGAGGCCACCGCTGCCACCCGCTTGGTCCTTGCAAGCCCTGTGCTTTGCACAGGACAACGGGACATTTTGTCTTGTTTTTGAGCATTCCCTCGTGCTGGCAGGTTCACAGGCATCCTTTGGCCTCCAGCATGGCGTGCAGGGACCAAATTGCACCATAGTTCCTATTTTCCAAGTTTACTAAACCATGACAAGTGAAACGCCTGACACAAACTAAATGCTCGCGGTCTAACAGCTCAGTAGAGGACTTCCAAATTAATAAATTAAGGGGAAAGAAACAGGGCTTAAAATTGCCAAACGCCTCTGCTGCTATCAATTTCAGAATGATAGCATGGCTTTCGCTTTAATAGCAAACATGAGCAATATTTTGTAACCATATTTTTTTAAAAAATATGATGTTCTGCAGGAACATTTTCTGATCTTCATTTTGCTTATTTTTTTGTACTGGTGGCAAATTAAAGAAGTCATTATAGTATAATAAAAAAGAGGATTTCATTTTTGGACATGATTATAATTAAAATGAATGAGTCAATGAACTGTATCTGAATCACTGCTTTAGTATTCAGGAATGTTGTTTGGTTCAGTTAACATTTTGTGTCTATATTAAAAGTACTCCGCTTTCAGACAAATTAAAAGATGTGAAACCATGGCCATGAAGTTGGCCAAAACTGCGTCCATATACAGGCAATATCCCCACAACTATGTGCATAAATTTGCATGTCTGTGTATAGAACTGGTTTTTGCTTGTTTTTTAACTGCTTTGTGCACGTTCTATGTTTTCCCTGCATAGAAAGGGAAACACAGCTTTTTCTATGTTTCCCTGAGATATTTCATATTATAAATAGACATAAAAGAACACACTGAAAGACATAAAGAACTGCATTTGAACTACTCTCATTTGTGAGTACTTTCCTTTTTTGAGCTAATTATTTCTAAACAATCTTTTTACATATATCTGCAGATTTTAACAGCTAAATTAAAAACAGCTGGGTTTTGGAGAATGAATCTTTTCAGCAATACACACAAAAAACCCTATAGTGTCTTTTCCTCAAGTGTTTGGCATTCCTGAGGCCTGGGAGACATAGGTCCATCGAATAACCGCGTGGTGCCTGCACCGGATCCTCATGGGCAGGTAGGAATATTTCTCTGGTTTTCCAGGAATATTTCCCTGGATTTCCCTCCAGGATCTGCTCCTCAGAAAGGGCCGCAGTCCAAGCTGGTAGGTTGGAGAGCAGACGTGTGCGAGCAGAAGCCAATGCTGAGCAAAACTACTTCGTTCTAGCAGTGGGCCTAATTTTCACCTCTGTTCTCGCTTCAGCTGCAAATCCTTTACAGACACACAGAGCTGCCTATTCCTGAAGGTAACTTCTTAAGAAAACTGAAGGTTTTCTTAAACTGCCGACAGCAGTTCATTTTCCCCAAGGTGACGGGGCGAGCACGGACCCCTGCAGCGAATCACAAGGGGGAATTTCCACTTTTCCCTTGGCTGATCTAACCGCAGTGACATGAACCAAAGGGAGGGGACATTTTCAGAGCTGCATAACCGTGTTCCAAGTATTTCTGGGCTCTTGCAGGGTTCCCGTGTTGCGCTCTGCGTTTGTGTCAAACTGATCCAGCACTTCTCCCCCTTCATTTACTGTCACCTTTCTTTGCTTATAAATCATTGGAGTGCATCTGCAAGGTAACAAAAGAAGAAAGCAAACTTAATCAACAAGACATGAAGCCTGAGTCATTTGTTAAAGCTTTAAACCTTTTATTTCCTGAGGATATACAAAATTTGTCGTCAATGTAGACAGATAATACAGGTTTTGGTCAAATGTTTCTTCGCTCTTAAATAGTACTCCTAAAAGCATCGTTTAGGTCAAAACTCTACAAAGCTCGTCTGTGGATAATAATGAGCTTTTTAAGCAGTTAATGGTACTTGTAGATAATGACAGGCACCAAAGAAAGGCAAGTGTTTGAAAATTTCCATTTACCCAGCAAAGTGTTGGGTGACCTTCTTTTCATAGCTAGAATGAGTATAGTGTGCACACTGGCAGTGCAAATTCCTGATTTATTTTCCTAGAGTGATCAGCTCTCCATATGAAAGGAGAGCAGGCTTCTCATTACTCTAAGGCATTTGCTAAGGCTGTCAACAATGTAGCAGTTGCACAGGTGAATTTTATGCATAGTGCCATATGAACATCTTTTTTCACATGAAAAAAATGGTGACACTGATTTATTTTATATGTCAACAAGTAATCATTAGCTCAAAACCACAACCATTATCACATATGGTAACTTTTAATCAATGGCAAAATATCTGTTTATTTCTCTTGTGCTGGCTCACGATTTTCAGATGACAATTTTCATTCCAGTACTAGCCACAGTAAAGCTACCGTGCTATTAAATAGACAATTAATACTTTGTTTTCACTATACAAAATAATGAAATAAATGTGCAGATATTTGGGGTTAAGAGCACTGCTACCCCTGGTTTCATTTTACCTCTGATATTTTTGTAGCAAAGGATGCAATGAAGTCTCTGGTTCCATAATAGAAAAATTATTACAAATGGTTGTTGTGCTGAAAGGGAACTGAGACTTGATCAGAAGTAAAAAATTATGTAAAATTTTGCTGATTAATGCTGCTGAGTGATTGGTTATTCTTAGAAAACTTCTTCAATCAGCTTTTTATATGATTTCATTCAGAACTGTATGAAAAAGAGTAGAACAATGGCATCATCAACATTTCATGCAGAAAAAATCATACGAATTTCCTGAGAAGTACCTGGATTTCTATGTATTCGTCATGAGTCACAGAAGCATGTTGGCATGGATCCTATAAAAGAACAAATTATTTGTCAAACTGAGCTTTCTTTATGGTGCAGGAGGAAACATATACCTTCATTACGCAGGACTATAAGTAGAGGAAAAGGAAAAAAGAAACAACCAAAAAGCTCCTGTTTACTAAACCAGAAGTACAGCAGAGGAGAATCCTACGTCCACTTCTTGTACTTCCTTGGATAATGCATGTTTTTGATAGACATTTTTTCCCCAGCAAATACTTAATTACATCTTTCCCTTATTAATTTATAACTCTGGTGTAACCTGATGAAAACTGGAGCTCTTTCTGGACAATGTCCCTTCAGAAATACTGTAAATGTCCTGATGGCTGCATCCTGATGGGGAGGTAAGGCTAACTGTGCACACGCCAGCCAAAATTGGTCTGAATTGGAAGAATAAGTCAATCATCCCATAAATATGGGGACAGCCCCAGAGCCCATTGAGCTCCCCTTGCACGGCAGCGGGCTGCAGCCAGGATCTCCCCTTGGGCAGGGATGCTCAAGGATGCTCCTCAGGGTTCAGAGATCCTTGCCAGATCCTGACAGATTCATGGTGAGTAACTGTAGCACGCTCTGTTTTTTGAACTTGTAAACTTTACTGACATAATGTGCATGGATTTCCTTAGTCATGAACTGTTGGCCAGGTCTGGGAGTAGGATTGCATCCAGCTGCACCCAGACTCCTCTCAGGAGGAGTTTGTTAAGCAAGAGGGTCCAATCTGAACCCATGACTCACTGGGAGGGTCTCCTTGGTAATTCCGTGTATATCTGGTACCCCATGCAGTCAATAATAAGTGACCTTGTCATAGAATCTCGTGACACTACTGTCCATATCAGTAAAACCTGTGACTATTTCTCTCACATGAATGAAGTACAGATAACCACCAGCAAAAGGCACGGATTGTTCATCAGAAACATGTGGGTAGCATGACCTGGTATCATTTTATGACTAGGTAATCACTTAAGTGTACCTTAAAAACAGTAATCTAGCTCGCTTTGGGCTAAAACTGGAAGGGATGTTGACAAGAGACTAGAGAGAAATTGGTATTCTCTTTGAAGAAAGCTTCTTACCCAGATCTCTGGTAGCTAATTTTGTTATTGCTTTTCTTCTTCATTCCTTATTCCTCCTACATATAGGGATAGATCAATCCATGAATTCCTGCTGTCCTTGTCATTAGCCTTGGGCTGAGCTCACGCCCATCACAGCTTTAAATTTATTCAACACATCAGTTAAGCCACCATTTTTCCAAGTTTCCCCTAACCATTTCCTTTGTCTTCTTTAAAAATTCATTCTCTGTTGGTCATTTAAAATTGGCTGATGCCAGTAAACTGGAATAGATTTAAAATAATCTTATTCCTTCTTGTGTCACCCGCTTTCTCGAGACAATAAGCACTGCCTTTCACCCCACATTATTTCCTAATAGTGTTTTCATGTTTTCATTTTGGCAAGGGGTCCAAGATGAGGGTATCTGTGACAGTGGGACATTCCACAATCACTGGCTAAACAATTTGTCTGCAGGACAATCTCTAGAAGATTTAGAGGCTTTCACAAAACTGCAGTTCATACACAGGGTCAGTCTGAATTTCTCTGAGGTCTATCTGCAAACCTGTAAGTCCTTTGTTACCATTTCCACTGTGTTTGTTAATTCTGTTGCTTTGAACAATTACATCTCAATCCTTTAAATATTACCACAAGACAGCCTAATGTCTTGTCTAATTGTCCTGTCCCCATAGGTAATTAACAATCAGTTAATTGTCTCTGGTTTTGTCAGAGTTACTGTTTCACCTTGCTTTTCCATTCACTATAAAACTCGAGATGTTCTGCAATAACTTTGCTGCTTTTGTTATTTAATGGTCTACTAATGCTTTTGTTAGTCTTCTATATTTTAAACTCCTGTTTTTGTAATAACATTCTTTGGACAGGCAGATATGATTGCCACAGACATGAGAGGATAGGAAACAGGAGGAGGGATGGAAGGAACAAAATTAATGCTAGTGCAGATCTGTGATCTCATACATAACAAATTAGTGTATCTTTTTGATTGCTGCCAATTCCAGTATTCTGCAGAAAGTTAATTTTAACAGCGACTATGAAATGCTTCCCCATTTCTAAATTTATAAAGGATCCGCCAGACTTGTACTCATTCCAGAAACTTGCAGCTTTAGTTTAACCGCATCATAAGCAGAATGTAGAGAAAATTTCCACTGAGGAAGGCGAGGACATTAGACTGTGCACGTCCTCTCTGATGGGACTTCTCGTAGCTGAGATGGGCCTTCGACAACCATTTTTAACTGTTGTATTTCTGTGCTCTGAAGATAAATGAAAAAGTTCTTGTTATTCACCTCACCGACAAAGTAAAAAGTGCCTAAATTCAAACATTCATGCCAGATCTGGCTACAAGAAGCAGATGAAGCACTGATCAAATAAGTCAGAAAGTAGGAAAACTTTATTTAACTTTCACTACACTAGTAGCTGTACTCTTTAGACTAAGTTTGGGTTTTCCATGCTGACATTTGCTAAGAAAACCTACTAGGAATACAAATAGTAAAAATATGCAAGAATATGTTAGTTTTATGCAAGAATATGTTTGAGGACACTTCCTTTTACAGACCCAGTCACTCACAGCAAAGGAGTCAGTCTCCATGGTATAGGGCTCCCAGGTGGCTGAAGGAGACCTGCTTCACCAGCAGCACACGGTCTAACCCTGTTTCTATGATTCTGCATCAAATTCTATGATTCAATGTCACAGTAAGTCTCAAGGAAAAGGATAGATAAACACCTGGCAGTGTTGATCTGACCTTAACAGCCGGAGCGTTGGAGCAGTATATCTCAATTATATTTGTCTTATTTAGACTCAATTAGCATCTCTTTAAGGCTCATAGTAGCATGTGGCTGGTGAGATAGTGGGATTGGTTTGTGTTATTCTGTGGGTGCCTGGTGATGAAGCATGTCCTACAGGCTAAGAAACCAAGGGTTAAATGAGCACTAGTCAAACTTCCATTTATCTCTTCCGTTCCCAGGGCAGGGAAAGGATAACTGCTCTCATACTGCTTGAGTAACAGCACCTGAATGTGACTTCAGGTTCCCAAGGCAGGTGGCATGCAGACATGGGATGTAGACAAAATCACATCCGTATTATACCCTGGTGTGGTGGTTGTGTCTTCATTGCAGAACCTGCTGGAGTGCACAGCCCTCCCAGGCTGCCTGCTTCTTGCACATCTTATCACCATAGAGCTCATTAGAGGAAAAAAAAGACCCCATCCTCTACAGTAACTTGCATTTGTGGCTCTATTTGCCAGCAAGAAAAGTAAAGTCTACAATTAGGAATTTTTACTTCATGTCTGCCTCTGCCCCCTGCGAAAGAACTTGGCAAACCAATGGTATGTAATTAATTACACTACCCTAATACAGTAAAGCCTGTAAAGTTAACAGTAAAGTTTTTCCTGCCCTGAACAGACACAGAGTCGTCCCTCTTCCAGTGTGACCTCCCACAGGGACCATGATCCCCCAGATCTTGGGGTTCGGCATGCCTGGACGCGATGCCTCCACATGGAAGGAAACTTTCCATTTCACAGACTTGGTGTGTGTCTGACTCCTGCTTTTCTGGAGCCCTTCCAGACTGTTGATTCCTGCAGCTCCTCTGCGTCCTCTTTATCGCTATATTCCATTTGGGACCCCGAACTCCTCAGGAGGGAGGCTCTGCTGTGCTGCAGCCACCAGCCGTGCAAAGAGCTGAAGCCCGAGGCGCTCCAGGAACAACTTTATAAACAAGAGAGGGCAAAATACCCTTAATGGTTCAAACATGTTTATTCAACAGCTAAAGGGAAGCCTGGGTCAAAGACCAAAAACAAACCTTGAAAGCAAAACAAGGTAGAAAAAACAGTAGCATGCGGCTAGGATGAGCAGTGCATAAGAAAACATAACAAAATAACTCACAAGCTCTGTGTGAAAGGGCTCCCACACATGAAGGTGGTGTGTGTGCAAGGGGACCTTCACCTCCAGAAAGTGGCACCGACCGTGCGTCACTGCGACCCGAGCTGGTGCCGGGGCAGCTTCTGTGGTGCCTGGATTGGTACGAGCTTGGACCCCACTGCTGCTGCATGAGGGTTGTGTAAAAAGTGCTGAGTCTGCATGTCTGGAGACCCAGCAACAGCATCAAGGGCCCGGGACCAAGGGACTGCCAACGAAGCCACTTGTCTGGCTCTTTTCTCTCCTCTTCTTAGGGAAGCCCTGAGTTTCAAAGAAGCAGGGACTAGCAGTGCCCAGTTCTATTATTTCATTGATGACATTTCCAGTCAGAAAAGCTTCCCTGCTTGTTTGGAGCTTCTGAATGGGATTGTGCACCATTAGCTCTTGCTGTGCTAGAAGACCTGGTACTGGGGCTGTAGAGGCAGCCTTGCAGCAACCTGAACAAAAATCTTCAGAAAAACAGTACCTGTGGAGGTGAGAAATACTCTGTTAGATCCTCTAAGTTCTAAAGAAATGCAATAAGCAGACCCTAACTAATCACCTGTACCCTCATATTAAACCTCGTATTAGTTCAAATGGATGCCTAGGTGAGACTCCTTTTTTTTGCAAGTTTATTGAGCTTTAGGCCTCTAACATCATGCACTAATGAGGTTACAAGAACTAAGCCATAGATGCCAGGGAACTTTGTCAGAGACCAGAATATGATTCTCCATGCTGTTAAATCGTTAGAGTGGTAATGGAATGGTTTGGGATTTTCCCTGGCTCTCTCCCAAGCGATTCTCAGGAACAGTGTGGTATTTAACATAGGCAAGGGAACATTCTTCATAGACAGTTTTGGGTGTAACCATCCTATCTTGCAGTGTACACCAGCATGGATATGGGACCGTTTATGCCATTGCCTGACTAGTTGTTTCCAGAAGCGGAGAACGGCTCCAAGCAGTCTACTAGTACAGACTGTGTGTGTGACACTTTGGAAATACATAACAGCCTCATCAACCCTAATGAGCTGCAGAGTGCCAAGAGCAGCAAGTTAAAGGACATAGATAAGCAGAGTAAGGAGCGAAGGAATTGGTCTATGGTTGTTGAAGGGGGACACTATTGGTTTCCCCGCACTGTGCCCCTGTGCAGGCTGAGTTGTAAGTAAAGACATTCCGGTGGCTTCGTGCGTCCCTGTAGAACATGGAAGATAACACCAAACAAACAGGGTCATCTTGGATGTGTTTGCTGGGCGGTTGCTCTGAGGCGGACAGCTCTGCAGCTGGATCTGGTAGCAGGTTTCATGATGGGCTTGTGAGATGCCAGAACCCTTCACAACTGCCCACAGCCCAGAACCGCCTACAAGTTCCTGCTGCATGTGGAGCTTTCTGCTTTTTACTTGGACCTTTTTCTCATTCCCAAGAGTTATTTTTCACTTATTCCTGTGGAATGACTGCTCCCATCAATGTATCCTTAAAAGCTTAGTGGCTTTGCGGAAAGCCAGCATGTGACCAATTTCAGACAGGTTTCTCAGCACTTACAGGGCAGTTGTGTGGGCTGTGCTAGTTTCTTCTGATGTGACCTCTGATGGACGACGGCCTAATCCAAATCAACTTCTCCGGAGTCCATAAGACAGCTCATAGTTGATGATGGTGGGAGGCAAAGGAATTGAAGAGTGTCCTCCCCACCAACGGGACCAGAGGTCACCCGAGCACAGGACACAGGACTGATGAGCTCTCCTGAAAAGGCATCTAACCCACATATAGATATATACTGTATTTGGCTTCTTAAGTTTGGAATAACAGGGCTCTGCAGTGAGGATGCCGGCCTGGATCAGCTCTGCTGCTTTGCCAGTGGGACAGTTTTTTACACTGCAAAATGATGATTTTAGGCATCTTGTTCGCAAGCTCCTAGATTCCTTTTGCACCTCATCTGTTTCATTCTGAGCACCTGGCCTGATGACAGAGCGACTAGCCAAAAAGTGAGGAGATATCAAATGTAAGAAAATGCCAAGGGTGTCCTATTCCAGCGCCAAGGAATGGTGTAAGACACTGTGGAACATGCCAGGCACCTTCCAAGATGCCTTTGCAGAACTGGGTGGCTGAGATGAACAACGACACGGACCTGGCAGCAAGAGATGGCAACGCAGCCTGCAGACACACAGGCACACCAGCGTGGACGGTGAGATGCAGGGAAGGCTTCAGCATGAATCTGGAATGCAGCTCAAATGTGCATGCAAATTCATTAAAAAAAGGCCTTAGCTATTGGGAGGCCTTTCCCGATTAGTATGTTTGCTAAAAAATAATGCAATGTGTTTCTTAACATTGTTCTATTGCATATCTTGTGAAAAGTGTATTTCCTGTTGCAATACAGAGTGTCTATCAAAGGAAAAAAAACAGTAAAGAGATTTAGTGAGATTAGATTGGTTGTTCAGTACAGTTCACAACTGGAAAAAGCAAATACTGAACAACAATATGCTTCTTTGAATGACATTAGGCAAGGATATTAAAATATCCATGGTTTTGGCCCTGAATCTCTACACTGGATGTGATTCTGAGTTAACAAGCCATCTGTACAAGCCAAATCTCATCTGTACAAAACAATTTCCAAAGACATACTGAAAGGGTATATGAAATATGCCTGTGATTAACTTCCATTTTATGCAGGACATTTTTGACCCTTCAAACTTCTTCCTTCCAGGGGGAGAACCCTTGAGAGAGGAAGACGACAAAAAAAAGCCAGGATAGAAAATATGCATATGCCGCCTTGGAAAATGTAAAAGATCTAGCTTTGTGGAAGAACTCAATCAATCTTGTGGAGTATCCAAATCTGCAGAAATCTACATTTTAATTAAATAAGGAAATAAAGCATGAATGCCAGAATGGCTAGTATTAACACGTCGTAGTTTTCTATGAGTGTGGTACATGACGGGACGCGTGTGCACTGTAGCAGTCGGTTGGCGTTTCCTCCCTGCTGTGCTCGTGTAGCCGCGCACCGAGCGGTGCTCACGGTGTAGCAGCGTGTACAGCCGTTCTGGGGACGCTGGTAGTGAGACCTGCAGGTCGCGGGTCGTGTTGTCCCTGCTTTTGTTGACACTTGGGTCACCGCTCGGCCGTGCGTCGCTCAGTTACGCTGCGTGGAGCTGGAGCTCAGCAGTTACTCCTCCTTTTACCGGATCGGAGATCCTCACCCTGTATTTTTTTTCCATAGGAAGAAGACAGGAACCTCAATGTTTTACACAAAGAGAATGGGCAGCCAGGTGTATTCTGAAAGCAGTTCCTGGAATGATTGTTCAGAGCATTCCATGCACTTTGGTGGCAGAACTGCCGTCGGTTAAAGCAAACAAACAAGAGTGCCTGGATGGTGGGGAGAAGGGCAGCGAGAAGGGCCTTGGCCATCCCCGCTCTCCTTCGGGGCTGTAGGAGACAACAAGCTCAGTCGCGCACACGCGGACTCGCGCGCTGCCGTTCAACCCTTCACCGCCTCCTCAAACCCTCCTTGTTTGCTTGTTTGCTCTTGTAATCGGCCTCATGTTCCTGCTGAGCCACCTCGCTTGGAGGAATATCGGAAAAGTAAAAACAATGTGTAAGAAAGACAAGCGACAGCGCTTGTCTGCAGCAACAGGCACCAAAACACGCAGGTTTTGGTAGCTGGTCTTGGCATAGCGAAGAATTGTTACTTTGCATAGGGGAAGTTCTTCATTTCTTTAATGCAAAGCTCTTTCTATAGAGCCCTTTGGAAAGCTGCCAGAATAAGTATGCAAAAATTACAGTTTGTAGAGAGGGTGAATAATTAGAGTAACTAAAAGATGCATGAAGGAAACATGTTTGTCAAAGTCATCTGAAATTGATAAAATATTGCAAAATCTTTTAATTATAATAATCATGATAATATCTTGTAAAGAATCATACTGTCAAATTTCAGGTAAACTTATTTCAAATAAAACTGATTTAAAGCTTCTGAGCATAATTTCAATAAAATATTGGTTGTGAATAGTTAATGAAACTGGACAATGAGAATGTGCAAAATCTGCTCTCCAGAAGGCCGAGAGGAAGGAACCTACATGCAAGAAATTGGCATGGATTCTCTTCCTGCATGTGGATGTGAACAAACACTTTCACTCAATTGGCTCATATTTGTCTAAAATTAATATCAATATATACAATTAATATCAATATAACACAATATTTAAAAGACACAGTCATGATAAGTAATACTGGGTAATTTCAAGGACTGCACTACTCCTAAAGTAGAGAAGAAAAAACAACAGGAAAACCTAAAGAAAAAACACTACAAATGTGTGGAAAAATAAAACCCATAGACATCATGTTCACAGCTATTTCATGAAATGAAAAGGTAGCTAAGTTTATCAGATAAACCTTTTCTAGTGAATAATTAACAGGTCAACTTCAAGGTAAAGCTTAAAATAGACCGTTCTGTTCTGTTGTTATGATTGAGATGTTTTGCTTTTAATGTCTAAAGAAAGTTATATGAGGTGATCCTGGCAGGACTAGTTAGAAAGGGGAGCTACTCATTTAATGGGTTACGTTGATATAATGTTTAGATTTGTTTTAATTTAATTTTGATAAATATCCATGATCCATGGGATGACATATAATATACACTGTTTGGTTTATATTACAATTACACACACAAATGTGCAAGGAACATTATTATTAAGTTAACAGTACTAGTCAGTCAAAAGACTGAATGGGTTTTTTATATAAATACATTTTTAATATAAATTTATGTATAAGGTACCACTTATTTCATAGGGGCCCCTGCCTCATTTGGCATGGGCAGTTTGGCATGAGCTAGTGATGGAGCAAGTTGATGAAGCCGGAGAGATTACGGAGCATTCAGTAGGACTAAGGGAAGGGAAGGGAAGGGAAAAGGGAAGGGAAGGGAAGGGAAGGGAAGGGAAGGGAAGGGAAGGGAAGGGAAGGGAAGGGAAGGGAAGGGAAGGGAAGGGAAGGGAAGGGAAGGGAAGGGAAGGGAAGGGAAGGGAAGGGAAGGGAAGGGAAGGGAAGAGAAGAGAAGAGAAGAGAAAAGAGAAGAGAAGAGAAGAGAAGAGAAGAGAAGAGAAGAGAAGAGAAGAGAAGAGAAGAGAAGAGAAGAGAAGAGAAGAGAAGAGAAGAGAAGAGAAGAGAAGAGAAGAGAAGAGAAGAGAAGAGAAGAGAAGAGAAGAGAAGAGAGAGAAGAGGGGGTCACTGATTTGGGCAGCTGTGCCCTGGGAAAGGCTGTTGTGTAAATCAAGAGATTTCCTGGAAGAAAAATTACCACTTTTCCCCTGAGTTTGTAACTGACTCCATGCAAGTTACTTACAATGAATTTATCATCAGTAGCCTGTAACTAAATTCCCAAATGACTGATGAGAATTGGATTTATAGATCTGCCGAGTGCTTAAATCTGTAAATGAAGTGAATAAGAGCTATAAGTAGGTAAATTAAATGTGGCATAATGCTAAATAGTTATCAAAAGTCAAGTCCTAGATCTGTTTCAAATTAGAAACCTAGACTTTGTGGATTCTTTTATCTTAGTTTCTTTGGATCTCAAAACTTCTGCTTGTTAGCTGAAGATAATAGCATGCCTTGGCTTTCTAGCTATGCTGTGAAAATAAATGTGTTAGTGTTTTAGAAGCACTCAGCTCCTGTCAAAATAACCATCAGAGAGAGAGAAAAAAAATGTTGAAATCCGTAATTCTGTATTCGCAGCACAACTTGAGGAGAACACAATAGATAGGACACAACACCAGGCTGAGTGGAGAAACGGTGGCAAAAGATCTCATTAAATAGTGTTCCTTCTTCCAGTGCTGTGCATGAAACAGGGGTCCAAAACAAAACTGTTCAGTGACCGTATGCACTAAGTAATATTGTAAAATAACACCCATGCACGAGTTAGAGTTTCACAGCTCCAGCTTCTGAACATTTTGGGATTACTGCAATATGCATAGATATTCCCATGAAGACCTGGGGAACCGCTTATGGCTCTCCTAAGTCATGGTCAGATTAAACCTAAACAGACTTTGGGTAAAGCTGTAGCCTTGTCAAAGTGTGAAGTGGGTTAAAACAGGATATCACAACTGGAAAGAGAATGGCAAATAAATGGCAATTACTGGCTGTGTTTAATGCCACAGTGCTACCATTATAACGATGTTGTTATATTCCTTGTGACCCAGGAAGAGCAATTCCTACCACGCTCTGAGAAGAGTCTTTCCTGCTTTTGGGAATTGATCTGACAATTGCTAACCATGACAAAAACACGTTTATGGTGACAAAAAACAAATGGGGCAGTAGAGAATTCTACCCCCCACAAAAATAGAATAAAAAAGTCTCAAAATGGAAATTCATTATTAAGACAAGAGGCGGGAGACTGATAAACTAATAGTTCATTTACATTTGGCTACCCAGAAACAAGGAACAGCAGTAGACAGACACTGCCAATAGGTTAATAAAATATCTGGGTTTATATATATATATATATATATGATTTTTAAATCATGAGACAAACATGAGGGAACAGATCCCAGTAGCAACCCATCTGCAAACTCTTTTCTATTTCAATCTTGGGTTTTGACAAAGCCTCCAAGCTTTGCTCAGGAAAGACTGCCAAAATTGTCAAGATTGCGACAGGGGGTCAGCGGAAAGGTCTGGGAAAAACAGACTGCGCAGTAGCTCGTCTGGTGCGATGGCAGTAATGAGTTTTATTTTACAGGGCGAGCTTCCCCGTGCGTGTGCTCATGGGCTGGGGTAGCGGGAACTATGTGGGGCTCCTCATCATGTGGGGCAGGGAGGACGGACGCGTTCCAGCAACACGGCATCGCGCTGCAGAGCTCTTCCCACAGCCTCCCCTAGGAAAAATAGTGATAAAACACTTCACACTGGAGCATGCGCACTTCCAATATCCAAATTAGCACCTTTTTTATTTTATTTTTATTTTTATTTTTATTTTTATTTTTATTTTTATTTTTATTTTTATTTTTATTTTTATTTTTATTTCTGGTGACAATTCTGGAAAGTATGGTAATACATGGGGGGTCAAGTTTTGCTGTGAGATAAGATGATGCATCTTTAAAGAGAGCTGTGCGCTTAGTCACATGGGAAGACGGCGTCATTCAGTCATCTAGCTGGGACTTTCTTAAACTTTACCAAGAAATTAGAGATTATCGCGGAATTCCCTTTTGCAGGAGCAGTGACACACGCTCCTTTGGCTTCACTTTCTCCAGTCCCTGTCTGTAGCCACATGCTTATGTAGGAGAGCAAAAACCTCCGGGATTCCCGGAATCCCGGGCTGCTTCCTGCAGGACGGAGGCGGCGGCTTCCCCCGGGTCAGCCCCTCCGCTCCCATTCCCGGGTTATGCGGGAACACCCGGGTCAGCCCCTCCGCTCCCATCCCCGGGATATGCGGGAACACCCGGGTCGGCCCCTCCGCTCCCATTCCCGGGTTATGCGGGAACACCCGGGTCGGCCCCTCCGCTCCCATTCCCGGGATATGCGGGAACACCCGGATCAGCCCCTCCGCTCCCATCCCCGGGTTATGCGGGAACACCCGGGTCGGCCCCTCCGCTCCCATTCCCGGGATATGCGGGAACACCCGGGTCGGCCCCTCCGCTCCCATTCCCGGCCGTTCCCGTGTCCTGCGCGGGGACACGCGGAGCATCCGCCGAGCCCGGGTCGGTCCGGGTCGGGAGTTGGCACCGCCCCGGGGCGGTTCGCCCGGCCCCGCGGCCCATATAGGGCCGCGGTGGCACCGCGGGTGGCCCCGTGCGACAACGCGATGGCGACGGTCCCCGCGCCCGGTTGCCTCTTGGCCAGGAACGGATTCTACAGGAGTGAGTGCGACGGGGCCCCGAGGGAACCCGCGATCCCGAGGGAACCCGCGGCCGCCCGTCCGGGCGGCCGCGGGTTCCCTCGGGATCGCGGGTTCCCTCGGGGCCAGCGGGTTCCGTCGGGATCGCGGGTTCCGTCGGGATTGTGGGTTCCGTCGGGATCGCGGGTTCCGTCGGGATCGCGGGTTCCGTCGGGATTGTGGGTTCCGTCGGGATCGCGGGTTCCGTCGGGATTGCGGGTCCCCTCTGGGTGGGCTGGAAGAACGAGACCCCCCATTCGCTTGGTCTCCCTCTAACCCAGACTCTCCCACTTTCGCTATCTACCCCTGGTCGTTCATCTAACTTTCCCCATCGAAATAATTAGCAGGGTTTTTTTTTATTATTATTATAAAGTGTGGCATGGGTAAAACATGGAATTAGCAGTTTTGCAAGCTCAGGCAGAGCGCATTATCAAGTTGGCTTTTTTCCCGAGCAACTGGTGGATGAGGGATGAGTTACCAAAGCTTTCACACAAGCAATTGCAGTAAAAATAGCTGATGTTGAAAAACCGCTCTTTGCAGTGTAGCAAAGTTATTGTTGGGTGTATCCTTTCCTCTGAGATACCCCGTCCTCTGTGAATGCCCTTGGCCTGGAATTGTGCTTTCCCTGAGCGTTTTTTCGTTCTTTGTGTTCCATGAGCAGCACGACAGAACTCGGAGTGCAGCGTTTCCTCCGGTTCATCCTTGTGTTCCGATCCTGGGAATGTTCCAGACCAGCACAAAACCCCGGGTATCGCCTCTTTCTTTCAACTAGCTCTCTGCATTTTGCCAGCCTGTTGCTCAGTGAGTGTCTGACAGCATTTCCTCCCCTCCGGCAGGGCTACCTGAATTAATTGATAAAAGTTGGTGGATAAGAAGCTTTTTCCATTGTGAACCGTCTCCACCAACTGTTGGCAGAAAAATGCTGTCAGCGAGCAGGTGAGTCAGCACTTTTTTGTACAGTGTTGGGAATAACTAACTCTCCTCCCTCTAAAAAGTAATAAGTAATTTAATTTGTTTTAAAATAGTACCCACTTTTTATGATATAAACTATACGATATTGCAAATATCTGGCTGTGGATATTTCCAGTGTTTATATTTTAGTAAATGAAGCCAGAAGTCTTTACATTAAGCAGGAGCCAGGAACTATTCAACTATTGCTGTTCTATATTTGTAGTGACAAATATTTATTTAATCCTCTGTAGTTTCATTCTATTTCAGTATAAAATTGACATGAATGCTTCCAGTAATCTTTGGGTAGATAAATAATTTTGACGAATATCATGATAATCCTAGTAATCCTACTTTATTTTTATTTATTTATTTTTTTTAGTGCTAACAGTTGAATGATTGCAGACTGGCTTTGGTCACCGAGCTACTGCACACAGACTTGTTTTCGAGAGGCTTGGGATCTTCTGGATGCCTGGGTTGGGTGCATGAGGAACACATAGCACTTCAACAGGGAGAGAAGTGTTTTCAAGGGATCTGTCAATACCTTACGTTATATTGCTTAACGGACTGGACCATGATTTTACTTTGTTCGTAGCAGTTCTGTAATAATTTGAAATGCCTCCCATAGAAGTTGCCTGGATAGAATATCTAAATGACATGCTTGGATTGTTAGGAAAAGCTATTCTTTAAGGGCAGGCTTGTGTCTCGGGGGTGGCTTTGCAGTAAGTGATGCTTTTCCACAAGGTTTAGCGCTGGGATCGTCTGCTCGGTGCCTTTCACCGGGTGCCTGGGCACCCCTTACAGGTAACCAAGTTCAGCACCAGGTCTGATCAATGGGGCTTTTAGGAAGCCCCGTTATACAGAGAAGTAGGGATCAGTTTGGTCTCTGCTCCAGCTAAGCCTCAAACACGTAGATACAATTTTCATTCCCATCTATGCATCTTTCTACCCAAGGATAGAAGAGATGGACAAGAAATCCATAATACTAATGGGCACTGTCCTCCAAGCAGAAGAGCACCTTCAATCAGAGCTGCTGCCCTGTTTCCCTTGGGCTGCTCTCCCCTGCTTGGCAGCTTAAGGAGCCGCGTGTTCCCAATGGGTAATCCTATCAGTGCTCCCTGCTGCCTGTCAGCTTAGTCTTATCAGGTGTTAAACCTGGCTTTGAGCTCCACTCAAAGCAATCACATTAATATTATTAACCAAATTCACCTCTGTCATGATTATCTCTCTTCAAAAATACCCCAACATATATTCATGTGGTCTTTCATGCTGCACAGCTCTATATCACAGCTTCATCATATTTTTTTCTTTAAATCCTTTTAAATGGGTATGATGGAAATGCATGATAATCAAAGAAAATAACAGCAAATACTTGCCTGGATAACTTTTCCTATATCCTTCTCTATGCAACTTGATGAAGTACCGTCACTAAATAAATCTCACTGCAATAAGTGATTTCATCACTGGAATAAGTAGTAATGGCTCGTGTTAATATATGTAATACTTCAATTAACAGGTTTCACTTTAGAAAGCACAGCAAGTGACTGCCCGAAACTTTATGGTCTTGTCAGAGATAAATGTATGGCACAGAAAAGTGAAAGAACATGAATCTGGAAAGATGCACTCTTTCGGGAATCTTAAATTGCCTTATTACGTATCTTTTTGCCTTATTGCTATTGTACTGTTTGACCTTTGTCCTTCCTATGTGCACATAATGAACTATTCTATTTTTATACTAAGATTTTTATATTAATAAAGAATTGGTATTTAATTTGACTTTGTTGGTCTTTAATACAGAATAGGACCCCGAGTTGCTTGCGATCTTTGGAGCAGAAAAACTCAGCATTCCCACAGAAGACCTAAAGGAGCCAGTTGTAACCCTGGGTGCTTTAAAGCTTGTTTTGAGAAGGAACAGGACGGGTGAGACTTAAATAAGGGCTGAGAGGGAGGGGAATAACTTTGCTTGGCATCACTGTAAATGAAATCACAAGAGGAGGTGGGGAGAGGAATGTGGCTCCTGCCTTCAAAGAGGTGATGGTGGCTCCTGCCAGAGCCACCACTTGAAGCCATGGGCAGGAGAAGGGCTGTAGCCCTTATTTGGTGCAAGGAAAATACGGTTCAGGAAGAGGATGGAGAAGGGCAGTGACAAGCTGTGCGGCTGCTGTCTACGCCTAGGTGGATTCTGTCCTAATCTGGTTCGAAAGCTGCTCAAAACAGGCTGAAAGCGCTGAGAAGCTGTAAAGGCCCATGCAAAAACCCCGTGTGATGGAAGAGAATGAGGAGGGACTTCAATCTGCTGGAACTCAGGTACTTGGGCTCTGCAAACACCTGGTTTAATGACACTGTGGTGAGAACTCAGTTCTGGAAAGCTCTCTGCACACCATCTATACCAACTTTACACTGTGATCGTTTAGCCTCGGATAGGGCTAGTTTTGCTCCTAGTTCCTCACGTTGGCCCTTTCTTCAAGGTATATTTACCCTGTACTGATCAACTCAATTCATCAATGAATTAGTGTCGCTATGGCAAGCTTCCAAGATGATAGGGGTAAATGATATATTGTTTTGGTATAAAAATGTCATTTTGAGGTAATAAGGCAGTGTCAAAATGTTGGACTAAATTTAAATATAAAGTTCTATAAATATATATTTATATGTTGCTATAGCCATGATGTAACTGATAGTTTAAAGAGAAAACAGAAGAGGAATATAAAGGGGAAATGCAATTCCCTGGCCAACCTAACCTGTGTCACCATGCACCTACCAAGGCAGAGCCAGCTCTCATGGCAGATGTTACTTTTTGGGATAGATTTGGTTTTATCAGATGATATATATATATCAAATAATTTATGGTAGTGATATTTAACAGTGGGATTCCACTTCTTCCCCAAAAGCAAACCCAAAGCAGAATCTTGGCAATGCCCTATTTTAGGAATTAAAATAATGGAGAGATTTTGTTATCTATCTCATTCATTTCAGTTTCAGAAGGAGGAAATCATCCTAGTGAGCACATTTAGGGAAAGAAATCCATTACTCCGGAGTAATTTTCCCATGCAGAACCATTGCCATTACCATGACCATTGCGTTCATACTGATTCTATCCTATGTGTCTACCAACTAAATGTGTTTGCCAACACATTACTAGTTTTTGACTAATAATTAGTGCAAGCTACTCAGTCTGTATCTACCTTCAACACTACCTCCTAGAGAAAAAAATCTTCCTTGGCTTTTCATAGAGAGAATGCTTTTTTATTACCATGGTAATTGGTAATATATTGGTAAATTGTATTACCATCAAAGCAGCTGATTCTTTACTGACACAATATAATTCCTATTAGATCACTAGGAAATATTGTACTAAAATAGCTTGAAAATTTGAACTCTGGTAGGACAAAATGTAAAAGAGTAAATACTAGAATGTGAGTCTTACAAATTCTGCTTTGTGATGTTGTGATGTCAAAATAGCAGTGTTTTTTTGGGTATTTTTTCGAGGATCTTATTGTCCATATTTGAACAAAGCAGAATTTTTGGTAGCACCATATTTAATATTGTGTCAAGGATCACCTGGAAGGACTGCAGATGTCGTTATGAAGCAGAATTTTTTGTTTGCTTGGTGTCCATCTCTGTATAAAGTATAATGACAAATTAACTCATTTAATAAGCATTTTCAATGAAGGCATTAACAACAAATCAAACAGCAGATCAAATTTAAATTGAGTAGTCAGGACTTTTTTCATATGTAGTGATTAAGACTTCCATGAATGATTTACTGCAGCTTTCATTTGAAGCTTCCTTGTAAGAGTCGTCTCTTTTTCTGATACCGCAACATCTGAGTAATTTAGAGTATGCAAATCCCTTTTTTTCATGATGTGAACTAATAGTACATTATTTCCTCATGAAAACAGGAAATAATTCTCTCTGCTATAGTCACTTTTCTACAAATAAAAACCCAATGGGGTTAGTCAAGAAGACATGACTCAAGAGTCAAATGAAACCGTTACAAAGAGCAGATCCACCTCCTCTTTGAGGCCTTTGAAAGGGATTTCAGAAGAGGTCATATCATCTTATTTAATCCCCAGCTATAACTATTTCAGAATGTTTTGGTCCAACGGGAATGGATCAATAGATGGATGCAGTTGAAGATAAGCTGTGTCCTTTCCTTTCCCTGCTGGGTGAAAGCTAAAAGCCAGGCTTTGGGACTGTTTTTCCCACTCTGCAGTTCACTTATTTCAGGTGACTGAGGGCATACCAACTACTGCTAAGTAAGCTAAAATAGAGGGAAAGAATTTATGGTGCAACATCATGATGGCATAAAAATGTAGGCCTGTTGGAAACCCTGGATCCTAAATGACCGGCTTGAATTCAGTTTACTTGATGAGTAGATTTCTAAATATTAGGAATAAGACACTTTAAGAGTTCTATATATTGTAACTACTTGCATGAAATAAAACACTCCTTTTTTTTCTAACTTCATTTTAAAATAATTTCCAATCCCATCTTTAATGACATATATTGTACATCTGTGTGCATAGTTCTGTTATCATATACAGAAAGAGTGTTATCTACATCTCATAGTTAATCCTCTTAATTTATAAGAATATTTTGTAACCTAGATTAGGTGCATACTATTAAACTATGTCAGATGTAATTTTTTTTTTTTAAGAAAAAAAACCTTCTAAATTGCAAGTTTTATAGCCACAGAGAAGTGAAAGGAAAATGCTAGGGGTACAGTACACAGTGAAGCAAGTTCACTCAGACAGGTATTTCCCTGTTATATTTTAACTAGGCTAATTTAACGCTGCCCCGGCTCCATTCAGATCCACAGTACGTTTAAGTTCAAGCAGAATTACCCCCGAATCACAGCAGTGCTGTGTGTTGGTAGCAGACAATTCCTTCCTGGCAGGAGCAGGTTGCATGAAGTCTTGAATGCAACAGGCAAGGTAAATATAAGTTATCTGTGGTAATCCCTTTGTGTTCTGCCACCATAAAATGCTTGTGCACAAAATATATGATCTATTTAAAAGAATAAATGTCCTCGTTACACACTTTCCAGAAATACATTTTTCTAGGTGAAGCATCAGTTGCTTTGTATTTCTTTCTAATTTCGTTACAAATGAATGACAAACTGAAATACATTAAGGAAACAGATTGTAACTTTCACTACTTATTTTTCCTGGTTGTCACAATTATTGTCTTGCATTAATCTTCTGTCATTGCTGGTTAATGTATTTAGTGGGGCCAGTTATTTGTACACTGTTTGCCTATTGCTCTGCTGTGAATGTAGCAGGAGGGTTATCTGGAGGCAACAGCTCTGTGGTGTAAACACTATTTTTTAAACACCTAGATTCCATTAAAACAGGGCTCCAGTGACTACGAGGGTCACCTCAGACCCTTTGAGATAAATGTGTGTTGACTGTAACTCTCTCATGCAAAAAAAAAAAAAAAAGTTCTTTATTCTGTATTTTTAGAATGTGACATTGGATATAACATGAGTTATCATGAATAAGAACTATAGTCTTGGATAAAATTAGCCAAAGCTTTTGCCAGCTGAAATCTGTATAGAGTGTATCTGTATACCCTGGAGATGAGGGGGCTACCTCTGTGCTTCTATCCTCTATGTATCCATCTTGCTCACATAGATTAAATGCTATCATTTATTTCATCCTCCAGATAGGAAAGCCATTTGAGATTTATTTGAACTGAAGGCAATTCTTCTTCAGTGTCTAACCCTGAAGTCAACGGAGATCAATACTGCTTCTCATAATAAATTAATGTAAATTTTTTGATGATGTACTTGAAGCAAAACATTGAAAAGGTCACAAAAGGAACAGTTGTGATAGTCATTCCTACCAACCTAAGACCCTAATTCCAAATATATATATAGAGAGATAAAGGGGTAGATTGCTATGTCTCAAAGTTGAAAGATAAAGCAAATTTTTCCTTTCCCTATTTTTCACATGACCAGTTTCCTCAGGTTTCCTTAGGCTTCCAAGCACTCTTCACTAACTCATGTGTGAGACAAGAAGCTTGCGTAAATTTATAGCATTTCAGTGGAAAAATAGAAAAAATATCCCAAAGCTTTGTGCCTGACTGTAATAATGAGTATCAGAAAGAGCCATAGTGTGAGGAATGAGTTAAATTCAACATTAACCTGCATTATCAGGCAGGGGGAACCCTTCATTAATGTCTAAGAGAGCAACACAAACCTGTGTAATTTACTGCATACACGGAAAAAGAGAGAAGCAGCCTCACAGTCTGCTGATTTTAATTTAAGAGATTGATAACTTGAAGGGAATTGGACACTGCACAAGAACTATCATCTCTTTTAACAAGCAGCGCCAGTAGGGATGTATCAAAAGCATGAAAAGGGCAAGGGGAGAGTGGAGAGACCAAAAGAAAGGAGAGGAGAGGAGAGGAGAGGAGAGGAGAGGAGAGGAGAGGAGAGGAGAGGAGAGGAGAGGAGAGGAGAGGAGAGGAGAGGAGAGGAGAGGAGAGGAGAGGGGAGGAGAGGGGAGGAGAGGAGGGGAGAGGAGGGGAGAGGAGGGGAGAGGAGGGGAGGGGAGAGGAGAGGAGGGGAGAGGAGAGGAGAGGAGAGGAGAGGAGAGGAGAGGAGAGGAGAGGGGAGGAGAGGGGAGGAGAGGGGAGGAGAGGAGAGGAGAGGGGAGGAGAGGGGAGGAGAGGAGAGGAGAGGAGAGGAGAGGAGAGGAGAGGAGAGGAGAGGAGAGGAGAGGAGAGGAGAGGAGAGGAGAGGAGAGGGGAGGAGAGGAGAGGAGAGGAGAGGAGAGGAGAGGAGAGGAGGAAAGTAGCCAAATCTGCAGTCTGCTACAGCTGAACAGGAATAAAATCTGCAGGCTCAGGTGGAAACCAATCCTAGTATGATAAATTGTTCATAACTTTTTGGAAAAACAGAACAAAACAAACAAACAAAAAACAGAAAAACACTTTAGCTATAGGGACTGAAGTTTCTTGTGAACTGAAAGCTTTTAGGAAAATGAACACCAGCCATGCTGGTATTTCTTAGTTTCCGAGAGTTTCTCCCGGAAAATAGCATTATAATTCTGATATGTACTTAATTTAAATGAGTGCAAATTCATTACTGAAATTACTTCTGATTTATATAATCTAAAATATTAAGAAGGATTGTGGAGTTTATAGCAGGATGTATGTAATGATGTGTTTTTTTAGGATTTCAGTTATTTTGGTGGCTGTTTAGTTGATGAAAGAGGTGCAGTTTCAAAGTGAAGAAATAAAAGGTATTTTATGGTGTCCTTTCTGGACTGAAAAGACCATTCAGGCAAAAGCAAACCTCAGTTAATGCACTTCGCTTCCATGTCCCTCATGTGAGGAGCGACCTAGAAGGAGCGCTGCTTGTTCTTGGCTCCTGTCCTGTGCTACAAATACAGGATGAGGACTTCATCTCGTGTAGCTGCTCATTTCCAAGGAATTCAAGTGCCTTCAGTACTACATAAGTCACCCAGGACAGTCCAGCTGAAATTCCCATGATGGTGCTTAGTGCTGGTCTCTGATCAGCTGGTAAGTCAGTTCAACAACCATTTTGAGTCTATCAAAGAGAAAGAGATTCAGGAATGGATAACAGTGAACGCGTGCAGTGTCTGAATGCATCAGTTTAAAGAACGGTCTCAAAATACTGTTTTACTGAAAACATCCATTTGCAGTTCTTAGACTATTCTGTTTGCAAGTCAACACATTATGTGCATTACACACATTAAGGTGTTACGCTACAGCTTAAAAAAATGCTCTTATGCTTTATGCTTCACCTTAAGACTCCTAATGTGCACAAAAGCACACAAAGAGAAAAGGAGAGAGCAGCCTTTGTGCTTTATTTGGTGTATGGAACAGCTCAGTTTTAGAGTCAGTGGAAAGTGTAGGCACAATTTGAGTAGTAAATGCATATGAAAAAGTCTCTATACAAGTTTCTTCTCCCTCAGCAAGTTTGCTGATGATACCAAACTGGGAGGAGTAGCCGATACCCCAGAGGGCTGCGCTGCCATCCAGAGGGACCTGGACAGACTGGACAACTGGGCGGTGAAAAACCTCATGCAATTCAACAAGGCCAAGTGCAAGGTCCTGCACCTGGGGAGGAATAACCCCAGACACCAGGACAGACTGGGGACCGACCTTGTGGAGAGCAGCTCTGCAGAGAGGGACCTGGGTGTCATGGTGGACGATAAGGTGACCATGAGGCAGCAGTGTGCCCTCGTGGCCAAGAAGGCCAATGGGATCCTGGGCTGCATTAAGAAGAGCGTCTCCAGCAGGTCGAGGGAGGGGATCCTGCCCCTCTGCTCAGCGCTGGTGAGGCCACATCTGGAGTATTGTGTCCAGTTCTGGGCTCCACAGGACAAGAGGGATGTGGAGCTGCTGGAGAGAGTCCAGCGCAGGGCTACAAGGATGATCAGGGGCCTGGAACATCTGCCCTATGAGGAGAGGCTGAGGGAGCTGGGCCTGTTCAGCCTGGAGAAGAGAAGGCTGAGAGGGGACCTGAGCAGTGTCTAGAAGTACCTCAAGGGAGGCAGTGAGGAGGATGGGGCGGCCTCTTTTCAGTGGTGGCCACTGACAGAACTAGAGGAAACGGCCACAAACTGAAGCACCAAAAGTTCCACAGGAACTTAAGGAAAAATTTCTTGCCAGTGAGGGTGCCAGAGCCCTGGAACAGGCTGCCCAGAGAGGTTGTGGAGTCTCCTTCTCTGGAGATCTTCAAACCCACTTGGACGCAGTCCTGTGCCACGTGCTCTAGGTGACCCTGCGTGTGCAGGGGTTGGACTAGATGATCTCTAGAGGTCCCTTCCAACCTTAAGCATTCTGTGATTCTGTGATTCTCTATGGAGAATATCCAGTTGTAACTTACTATAGTTTCCTTCAGTCTGATTTGCCCAACTTTCTGACAAGGTGTGAAATGAGGACACGAGTTTGGAACTTGTGGGTCTGTGTGGGGCTATTCTGTGAGTTGTACATGAAACATTTAACAATTACCTATACACCTCTATATTTTATCATGCTCACTAAACAGAATGCTATGAGTTTATTCAACTCTCACCTCAAATTGGGATTACTATTGTATCATCTGCAACATAATAATGTTACCATTTGCACAGAAACTGTTATTTGCAAATACTAACTTTTTTGATTAGGCAATCTAAAACTGTATTAGCATCTTGTCACTGATGTTGTTGTTTCATTTAAAATGGCTAATGCTGCATATATTTCTTAAAGCAATCTATTTCTTTTTCTAATCCTTTGCCTTCAGTTTCATATCAAGCCACCAAAGCACCACTAATGAAGCCTTTGGCTAATTAGTGGGGCTTGTACTAGAATAAGTTTGTAATCAAGGATGCTGTGTAATGGTGCTTCATTTCTGCAGGGAAAATCATTTCTGAACACAGTGGAATCTTATAAAGCATTTTTTTTTTTCATAGCATAGTGCATCCATTCTTGTAGAAAGATGTACTTTGAAGCTTATGTTTGCACACATTAAATTTAGGTATAGGCATACTTTGTGTATTTTATATTGCTGTTATTGTTAAAACGCCATGGTACTAACATTAAAATAGTAATTATTATAATCATAATAATGCAAATGTAAGCATTAGAATACTATTTAATTCAAGCTGAGCATCAGACTGAAATAAACCTTCATCTTGTACAATTTTCCACGTGGTTTATCTAGCAGACACCACAGTTACACGATACTGTTTTGGCAACGGTTGCTACTAAGCCGGCTGAAAATATACAAAACATTTCTTCTATTTTTGTGGTCGTGTGGTATATTAAAATAAATGCCCTCATTTACTGGGTGAAATATGTGGCCTGTATCATGCAGGCCGTCTTGTTCTTTGCATTAAAATAGCAATGGTGATAAACTTCCTAATTCTGCTGACTTGAACAGGTTAGCCCTAAAAAGGGGCATCTTTCAGGAAAGAAAAAAGCTGGTTTTCTCAAATGTTGGTCCACACACACATGTGATGACCCATTAAAGCATATTTTAATCTTTAAACTTTCTGTGGCTTAAAGATACAAATATTATTCATTGGTCTTGAACATATGATTTGCTCGTGCATTTACTGCTAAAACATATGTTCCTTATTTTTCATACTGTCATCATAATTAGGACAATTTGCCAAAAACAATAATCCACAAAGTTGAAAAGGTACAAAACATTGCTATTAGCTATTTATGATGGTATTTTATTTCCTTGGTAAATCTATGACTTCAAGTTTCATCATTTACTATTAACAATAATAAAACTTGAGGGTCTGCTGGGTCTACACTGCTCCAAAATGGGAAGAAAATCACAGCTGCAATGACTACCCAGAATGGCAGTCCCAGATATATACTATTAGTATAAAGTGCTGGTGTGTATATTTTTAGTGCTATAGGTGCTATAGTGTGTCATAGCTATTTTTTTTCTATATATCATTTTCCTCTTTGAATTAACACAGAGCGAAAATAGGTATTTTGTTTATAAAGTCCTTGTTGTTCTGGTGTTTCTGGATTTGTGCTGAGGGGATGGGTAGTCTTTAAGTACATATCTGCAGTTGATATAAAGGGAAGCAAAGGCAGCAGCTAATCTAAATAGCTTCTGATTGCTAGGCCATCTATAGCCTAACGGATAATGAAGCACATTTTGCTTTGGAGAAAAAACATGCTGCATTTTTGTTTTTCTATGAAATGAAATGAGGATAGATTTTTTTCAACATAGAACAGAGAGGAGAAATATAGACAAGCAAAATACTACTTTGCAGACAGAATTATAGTAAACAGACAAATGAAATGTCCTATCAGTTACAAATCGCAAACGGGCTCAGTTGCAATGGGTTCAGAGGTGTGCAAAAGGCAATCACTATTTACTCCAATTTATGAACCATTTTTGCACCTCCTACTTTCTTACGCAAGGTGAAGACGTGAGAGTAAAAGCTTTCCCCATTGAGGTCTCAATGACAAGTACATGAATGATTTGTCTTTGTCTGAGTTTAGGTGAGAATTCTTTATTTTAGAAATAAAGAATGGTATATAGGTGGTAATAAATGGTATATAAGACAGGAACGCCCTGTAGCTGATGCCCTTTGATGAGGGATGCATATTTTCCAGCCTGCTATAGCATAGGAACCAGATACAGTTTAAAGATGGTACAACCTGCCTCTAACTGTAAGCAAACTACAAGACTATTTCTATAAAATTAACCTTCAATATCTGAGTTGTCTTTATGAATTTAATAACCAATTATGCAAAAGTCACTAACTAAGGGACAAACTTATTCCTAGTGAAAGTCAAAGAGCAACAATAAAAAAATCTTTTAAAAATGTGAAGAATAAAAGATTAGATAAGACAAAACCAAAGAAGAAACCTGTGATTTTGAATTATTAGTACCAAAAGAAAAGCTTCACCTTTTAACAAAAAATCAGCTCAGTAAAGCTCAATGTATGACATTTCCAAATCAGCTGCAGCAGGACTGAAACCTCTTTTAATACAGAGGAGTAATTTGTTTGCATTGCAAATGCGTCATTACATTTACTCCATTTGCTAAGTCGTAATCCACATAGGAAAAAAAGATTAAAATTTACACTGGAAAAAAAAACCCACTATGTGACTTCCACATACTCTGTGTACCCTTCATAGGCTTTCAAAACACACAGCAGCATTGTAGGATTGTTTAGAAGCTTTTCTGTGTTTCAATTTTTTCCCTCCGTTATTCTCAAATTTCATTGCATTTGTGTATGAGGAGGTGCTGTGATATTCTTCCTGCTGGTTTCCATAGGTCTTGCTGCAGTTCTGCTCTTGGCAGAGTGGAATACAGATGTCTCCCCATCAAGGAGGAGATTGACCATGAAGATAAAAATGAACACGTGAAAATTTTCTTTTTCTTTTCTTTCTTTCCTTCTTTCCTTCTTTCTTTCCTTCTTTCTTTCCTTCTTTCTTTCCTTCTTCTTTCTTTCCTTCTTTATTTCCTTCTTTCTTTCCTTCTTTCTTTCCTTCTTTCTTTGAAACTATATCATTAACAGGCTGTAATTAGAGTAATCACTTTGTCAGACCACAGATTCATGTCAAATAAAGATGTTGTGTTGTAAGAGATATCGAATAGAACAGATTTGTGAATGTCTTCTGGATGACACAGTAAAGCAGACTAAGCAGACAGTTTTAGGAGAAGAATCACAGCTTCAGTAAACTGAAATGCACTGCAAATGTAACAAAATAAATGTAGAAGGACTAAGTAGTATATATTTGTATTGTATTTGTTTTTGCAAAGATGTTTTGTATTTGCAAGAAATAAATGGATCGAAAATGAGAAAGTCAAAAGCAGACTCTTCTAGTCACACTTTCTCTGAAGCTCTTTGTGGTCTTAGCTACCCAGAGTAGAAGAGACTAACCTTGAAAATCCATTACATGAATGAGAGCAATCACTGTGTAAGGAATGAAAAGTTCAATAGGAGTGACAGAAAATGCCTCGTTTATGCTTAAAAATGGGTCCTGTCATTCAGAGCAGTTATCAGAGCAGAGCAGTGGATCCAATCTCGAAATGACCTGTGCAAACGGGAACACCAATCCCTGGGATAGATCCGTGCCTGTTGCCCAGGTCCCTCTCCCACCTGCACAGAGGGGTTTTGCTCAGCTATAGGGCAAGGCTGTGTGTAAAGCGACTGCACTGCAGCAATTCTGGCACCTGGAACACGGAAAACAGGACGGAATTGGCTGCTGCATCAATGTTGAGAATGGACTAACTTCTAGACATCATAACCAAAATCTGAACCAAAATCCTTCATAAAACTTAAGGATTATTGCAAGTGCTGCAGAACTGTTTATATGCTGGATGCTTGTCCTTCCACAGCCGGAAAATATCCCTTTTTTTTTTTCTTTTTCATGAAACTTTACATGCAAGGTGCCTAGTCGAAAAGGAATCACTGGAAAATGGGAGAAATGTGTCTCCAGGCATTATAAGGAGAAAGCCTAAAATCATACTATTGAAAGACACCTAGGGAAAGCAAGGAAAATAAACATTTGTAATTGCTGTATTGTACTACCATCCAAGTCAGGCCTTATTGCACAGAAAGAGGGTTTGTTAAAATAGTAAAAGTGTGACTTTTACTTTGCTTTGTTGATCTTGCTAGGACAAGAAACGTGGGATTGGGCCTTACACTTTGTTTAGATTCATTTATAATTTGCCACTGCAGGTTTTTCTAATGTTATTAATAGAATTCCTTAGCATGTGAGCCAGCCCTTGCTAACTGAAAAAACAAGCAAACAAGCAAAAATTCCACTTCTTTTAATTTCTTTGGAACTAGGTTTTGAGCTAAGTTTCAATTAACCTGGCTTTTCTTTCTCACATTTTGACTTGCTCTCTGATGGAAGAAGCTGTGGGTAGTCTGATTAGTGCAAACTAAGCATTTTTTCAAAACAATTTAAAAATTTGCCTCAGACTCATATTTCAGTTTTCAACCTTCAGTATCGTCCAGAGCACTGACTTTCTGAATTTGAAAATCTCCACCATCTGCTCTTTATCAGAGACTGCCAGCATCGACTCGAGATGAAAGGAATTATTATAGATAAATGAACTGAAATAGGTTTCCTTTCCATAGGTTTTAATATTCTATTTTTTTTCAGAAACTTTTTTGGTACTCAAAGAGGATACAAATAATTCTAGCAGAAAATCCTGTCCTCAGTTCTAGTAAGAACTTTGTTTTTTCTGTGTGGAGCCTAAAATTATCTATAAACATAAGAAAAATACATAACAGAAGTTGTTAACTTTTTAAAGTCTTGAAAGCCATTTCCTTTGAAAGATTCCTCCATGTAACAAAATCCAAGAATTTATAGTATTTTGGGACTGTTTCATAAAATTGCCTTTAACGGTCCCTCTGCCTCAAACAGACTCATTAACTAAGGTGTCACAAAGGCGTGTAAAAAATCTGTCAACAGTTGCTGCACCGTCATGCTTGATACTACTGACTACCTTCTGAAACAGTAATCACCATATAAGCAAAAGGGAACTTTTGTACCCTAACACACATGGTCAGAACATGATCCTCGTTTGGCAATCTGGAAAGAAACATCCGCAGCAGAAAATAATTGAGAGCTTATAAGGATGAAAACTGTTGACTTAATTTAGTCAGTCTAGATCATTACTGAGCTAGGAGATTACTGAATTAAAGGGAATTTATACTGTGAGGTTTATTCATGTCTTCAGCCAGATAGCCAAGCACATGAATAACGATTATGATCGTGAGTAATCCATCCATGGGGTAATTCTTATGTGCTGAACTGCTGGAATACGATTTTATAAAAACATCAAGAAGCGTTTCTGGAGAAACGGATAACAACAATTGATAATTTTAATTTTAGCAGCGGTGTTCTTTTTCTGCCAGGAGGAAGCATTTGCTGTAAATTGGTTTGTATAAAAGTCACAGTTAACCCTCAGGTGTTAGTTTGTTGGGGGGGAAGATTCAGAGAGGGGCCAGAAAGGCCAAAGCAGCAGCAGGTGATGGAGGAACCTCGGGCCGGGTTTCCTCAAGCTTTTCTTTCCTGCATGCCTTTTGATGAGTTTTCCTTAAGAAAAATACCAGACAAATCCCCCTCGAGACTTTGGCTGAATTTAGGTTCTGTCACAAAGCATTTCATTTTTTTTTCCTAGGTGCATTACCCAACCTTCAAATATAACTAATGCGATACAGAGGTAAATCATAGTTCCACAATTTTGATCTTGGTTGCTCAAAACCAGACATCTTAACATACATACTAGTTACTGATTTGCAAAAACAGAATTTTGCCATAAAGTCTAATGTCTGTTCTCTCATAGAGAGATGCCATCTCATCTTTGCAGCTGGAAAGCACAATTTGGGTACTCCTGAAGGTTAAATAAAAGCAATGTCAATAGCATCTCCTATAAATCAGTGAGAAATTGTTTCCACAGTGCTCAGGAGCTCTAATGGACTGTAGGGAATAAATGCAGAGCTCTTCAAATGAGCTTCGGGAGCACTGGAGTATCAGCCATTGGGAGCATAATTTACCTTTAACACGTATCCATCCATCCATGCGGATTCACAGCATGACAAACACCAGAGCATCCCCCAAGCCCTCGGGATATCCAGGATCCCGGTCCGTGGCACCGGCTGCCTGCGGCTCCCTCTCCGTGTGCAGGAACACGAAGGCCGGGACCCCGGAGGGTGGACACCCTCCATCCTCAGCTGCTCCACAGCGTTCAGCACGTGGAATGTTCTGGATGGGTGCTGCATGGGAAGCGTTCCTGTGCCTTCCTCCCTTTGCACAAACGCAGAAAAGAGATATCATTTGGGTAGACACTTTAAAATTCCGTCTTGACCTATAGGGAGCCTATGGAATTTTGTCTGATATCAACAGAAGTTGCATAAAGGCAAAACCGCATTCAATCTATGCAATAAGAATTAAATGTATTTAGAACTTAAATGTATTTAGAACTATGTGCTGCTAGTAACTTCTGGGTGAATTAAAGCTGAATCTTTAAGAACAGACATAAATATTCAATGCATGGTTCGAACTGGGCTAAGCATGTGGAATGCAGCATCTTGTTTCTGCTGTCCTGCATATTTTCACATGTGTGTTCTGACATAGCACTTGATTCCAAATAAAAGAAAAATCAATCTTTTTATTAAGTTATTGCTTTTTTTTTCCCTACAACTATCCGTGGCAGCACCAGTCTTCTTAAATCTATCACCCAAAGATGGCAAGATACCTTTTTCCTCTTAAAAGGAATAAGTTACTCTCATAGAAACGGTGCTTGTAACAAAGTTTTTGCTAAAGTTAACTCTGAGCAACTGAATTATTTCATGATCATCTCCAAGGACGCAAATGTGTAATGGAGGTATTTGCATAAATTGATCTGGACCGGTGAAAGGTTAGTGTACTTTTCATTATTGTACAGAGATATCAGGATGTTTAAAGAAATAAACACACCAGGCATATTACCTGCGTATTACCAAGGTCTGTAATTTAGCTAAGTTTAAGCACTTTTTTTTTTTTTTCGAACATTGAAACATTCAAACATTGTTAATAAATGATACAGACATTATGAGAGTAGCTCACTCTGTTTCAATAAATTAGAAAAAATAGTGTTTTTCAGTGTGCGTGTTTTTCATGTCACCTTTTTGAAGCAGTTAGTGGGATATGGCTTTTTTGAGCAATCTAATCTTGATTTTAATTCGCATGAGTGTTAAGTACAGCTAGCAATCCTGGCATACAATATGAACGATTGTAGAGGAAATTCTGATTGAATGGAGCCTTGCACAGGTGCTCAAGCTGTTTGCTGCATTCTCGTGCATTGGCTTGTTCACGTATTCAGTATTTGAACATCAATTAAGAATATTTGTTCCCTCTCTTGTTGATAGCATCTGCTGCTGCTGCAGGCTGGATTTTAATCTATTGTTGCCATAGCAAAATATATTTTACTATGTTAATTTTAATGTTATTGGTGGTGCTCAAAAAACGTTTCTGTATCTATGTCTTTGGACTTAGAATTTGATTTATATTGAAAATATTACTTTTATGAGGGAATTTTACATTCCAGTGTTCTGTAGAATATTTTTATGTCTAGTTTAAAGGCAAATGTTTGCTAGCCATTAAAAAAGCAGAGCTTTTTTTTTTTTCTTCTCTGCAAGAAAAAGGGCAATTATTAGTTTCTCTAACACTTCTGTAATGAGCCAAGCAAATATTTTTGTCTTCACTATACATAATTAAATAGTTAGGAATCATTGCAACAGGGCAATTTTAGCCCATCTGCAATGCATACTTCTGAATTTTTGTTTTACTACAGCAAAAGAAAGGGTAGAAAACAATGACCAGAGCCACGTTTCTCTACATTAAATTGGGGTTCACAATACACGGTGGCCAGAAGAAGGAAGGAACCCAAAATACCAGTAACTTAATAACTTTGTATTATATGATGGTTACAATTTGAGACAAAATGGAGAGTACGAACACTGCCAAAGCTCAGGTTTTAACTTTTGCAATACGCAGTGAGATGCTGTTGAAAAACCAGCTCACAGTTTAATTTTTTCTTCAACTTGCCTATACCCTTAGCTTTAATAAAGCATCGTGTTCTCTCTAGGAGGAGCCAGGAGGCACATTCCAACTCATAAAATAAAGATCAAGCCTCAATAATATTTGCATAGTTTTGTTCTTTCTCGCTTGGATTATAAGGCAGAGCAGGTAGATGTGAAAGCTGCAGCCGTAAGGAAAACGGGAATAGAGCAGGATGCACAAGTAACTCCGCTGGGAAGCGGGACTCCAACCTCGGTCTCTGCTCACTGGCCGATCCCTCCCAAGGTTTCTAAAGGACTAACAGATTCCTAAGGCAATAAGAACAACACTCAGCTCCCGTTTCCTCTGTTGAAAGGGCAAACACTCCCCTTTACTGGAGCTTTTTAGTATCTTGGTATTTTAATGAAGCAACAAGAGAAAAAGAAACTAGCTAGACGTGCTCTACAGGATTTTTTTTTCAAGCAATTGTAAAGAAGCTGATTAACAAAATCAAGATAAATATTCTCTAGCAGAAGTTCAAGAAAAGATGCAGAAATATATCCTGAACCTCAACAACCTTTTCCATGTGCTAAAACCCAACAAAAATAGATAATTTCCAGATCCCACTTTGGTGATGAATGTATTTCTTTCATTAAGCAGTCAGGTATGGCAGTTAAAAACATGCCATTTAAAGCTCTCTATATACACACAGCTCCCATTCTTGAAGGAAATGTGTTGCGTACAGACAAAGTGCTGAATTAGCGTATCTGCAGAACACGGGTGGAACACACGGAATGCTTTCTATAAAACAATTATACAAATTACACTGGCAACTGTTTGACATGCTACAGAAGCATTGACCCCATGCACATCTCAGTCGCAATCCACATTGCAATCAATCAGAGTCTCAGAGGACCATGGAAGAGTTGCACACGCTGAAGTTAACAAAGCAATCTGGAAAAAAAGTTTTATTACAATAAAAAGTGGCTGTTTTCAGCTGCAGATACCTCTGCCATTTTATTTTGCTTTGCTTGAAAACAAAATTATGTGACAACAATCTTTCACAATACAGAACCATAAATCAACTTACTGAAGGTACTTTTTAATAGTAATGTTAAGCCATTTTAGAGTGGCAAAGACTTCTACGTGTGTCGCAGCAACTTCATCATCCATAATTTAATTCCATGTTTCCTTCAGAGTAACAAACCTCTCCTAAATCTTTTATTTTTTTAACACTGAAAATCAAGGTGCAAGATCACTGGCTACCAACACAGATCAGAAAAATGTATCTCCAGCTCTGTGCTCCTCATCGCTCGGCTCCACGTTAGCATTGCTAGTCCTTCACACGTGTGTCATTAAGAAGCCGAAGCTGCTTTCTCTCTTTTTCACACATTGGCTCTGCCTTCTATTTTAGAACTTGCAATGACATTTTTAATGAAATATCAACACTTTTGCTTAACACATATAAACAAAAGTCTTACCTTACAGTTGCAAATTTGCTGGAAAGCGAAGGACTGTTCTAGGGAGCACATATATATATATATATATATATATATATATAGTCATGTTTTAAAGAACTGAAATTCTGGTTGTGGTTTCTAGAAGGAAATTCTATTGAATATAATCTTGATCTCATATATAGGCTGTAGAAAAAAACCAAAGTTATGCAAAATCCTTTCTCAGGCATTTTTAGAACTACACGCTGCCTGACATACGGTGTTGCACAAACGTTCAAAATCCTCTAGAAATTTCCTAAGATGGGTTTCACCCTAGCAAGTCTGTACCATCATTTAAGGCTCCTTGATGTTATTCCCTCTCAAAGCTGGTCTGCAGATCAAGGCCTTGCAGACTCCTTTCAGGGACTTAACAGAAATAAAGTGAATTTCAAAGCCTCACACACTGCTGTGTTATTTTTAATTGAATAGTAAATAGCAAGTTTTTATAAAATGTACATGAATTGGAAAAGAGATTCTGCTAAGAATGATAGCAGGTTTCTCATAGATAGACATAAATTGAACAAAAGCAAAATGCTATCTAACATGTGTTTAAGTGCTTACAGAGATTTATTTTTCAGGAACATCATGACATAATTACAACATTTATATTTGAATATATGTTCAAGCTAAATATAATGTGTGAGGATTGTTTGTTAAATCCCATGGCTACACTTGGAAGCCTTGCATGCAGAGACATGCACACCACCACCATTAACAGGAACGGGGCTGCTGCATGTAATCCTCCATCTGTGGTCTTAATCGTGGTCTGCTTTACATGGCTACAGTACTTCCCTCTGAACATTAACCAGGGAGACATGCAGAACATAGGAATCTGATAAATCACTAAGAGCTGAATTATAGAATCACAGAATCACAGAATGCTGAAGGTTGGAAGGGACCTCTAGAGATCATCTAGTCCAACCCCTGCACACGCAGGGTCACCTAGAGCACGTGGCACAGGACTGCATCCAAGCGGGTTTGAAGATCTCCAGAGAAGGAGACTCCACAACCTCTCTGGGCAGCCTGTTCCAGGGCTCTGTCACCCTCACTGGGAAGAAATTTTTCCTTAAGTTCCTGTGGAACTTTTGGTGCTTCAGTTTCTGGCCGTTTCCTCTAGTTCTGTCGGTGGCCACCAGTGAAAAGAGACCAGCCCCATCCTCCTCACTGCCTCCCTTGAGGTACTTCTGGACACTGCTCAGGTCCCCTCTCAGCCTTCTCTTCTCCAGCTGAACAGGCCCAGCTCCCTCAGCCTCTCCTCGCAGGGCAGATGTTCCAGGCCCCTGATCATCCTTGTGGCCCTGCGCTGGACTCTCTCCAGCAGCTCCACATCCCTCTTGTACTGTGGAGCCCAGAACTGGACACAGTACTCCAGATGCGGCCTCACCAGGGCTGAGCAGAGGGGCAGGATGGTGACTCAGATGATGAACAGAATGGAAAGCTCCCTTTGTGCCAGTAAGAATCACCCAAGTTTGGGTCTGGGCAGCTCCCGGGTGCAAGGGGGTGAGCAAGGGGGAGCGGAGCCACCGTGCAGGTACCCCAGGGCAGTGATTCCTGCTGCCGCGACCATGAAACGGAGCTGCCGATGCCCCAAACACTGACGGCCAAAAAGCTCCTATGTGTAACTCAGTCGCTTAAGTGCAGTGCTGACCAAGGCTGCTAAGGTGACAGAGCTGCTCTGAAAGCAGAAGATGCTTCATAATCTGCCTAGCCCAGGATGGGAGAAATTATTTGCTGCTGTGGAGCTAGCATGAGGGGAAAAATGGCACTGAAAGCTTCATCTGAAAGAGCCCTCCATTCAGACATCTTTTGGAGATGCTTTGGTGCAGCAGAAAAACTGGTCAGTAAATGGGTAGGAGTGTTCAGATATTTGGTTAATACAAATAAATCCAGAGGTAAAAAAATCGGATTCAGTGGGGCAGCCGTCACCTATTTACTTATCTGTTAATTTGGACTCCAGAAAAGGCATTGAGGTACCCCATGATGTATGGGTTCTTCCATGAAGAGGTATAACCCAGGGAAACGTCACCTGCTGAACTCACAGGGCCAGCAGAACGCTTGGTGACCTGCAGTGAGGTCAGTCATCATATCTGGGCAACCCTGGAAAAGAACACCAAGAAAACCCTAAAGAAATTGCGACAAGCACCTGAGCATTTCAGGACTTTGGAGCAGTGCTATCCGCATGGAAATCTGCATTCAGGGAACAGGGCTGTTGGATGCCAAAAGCACGTGAAATAGCAGATTACAGCAGCTATTCTTCATTCAGCTAGAAAGGCTGTTGCTGTTTTTTCCCTTGCAAGTGAAATTGTTCATGTTTGAAACGCATGGAGATATTGTTTACCCCCCAGTGTAAACCAGCCAGATTAACTGGGTTATAGAAGTGTGAAATATGTGCAGTGAACACAGAGATAATGGAAGATTAGAGTAGTGAGCAAGCTAACTCACTTGTTTTATGTTGCATGCTGTATTTTTTAAAGATACAGTTAGCTGTAGAAAACCTGCCCCCTCTGCTCCTAATAATATGTGAGAGAAAGACTGAGCATAAATCTCTGCTTGAAGATGTTCAAAACATGAACAGAGTCTTTCCCCAAGAAAGCAAAAATACAGAACTTCAGCAGAACTTCACTCCTAAGCAATTATTTTTCCCTGCCAGGTAATAGCCCCATTACCTTGCTTTAATAATTCTTCTCCCTTAGTCTTATTCCCATTTACAGAATTTCATATCTTCTATTTTAAGAATGCAGCTTTGCCTGCATATGGCTGTGACTAACATCTTTATTATGGGGCTAAACAAAAAACTAATTTGAAAGGAGAGAAAAAAAACCCTGCAGATCAGACTAGCGTGTACTCAAACTTCCCAACTTCGCCCTCAGGACCATTTCACACATTTAATGTGTCTTTACGACGGATGAAGCAGCTCTTGGCAATGACCTTTTTGAATCAGCAGCGTATTTGAAATGCGCAACAGACCATAGCATTTCTCACCGATAACCTTCTTGTCTATTCTCAAATGATTCCCTTGCTGTTTTACTCCTTCTGGATATACTTGGCACATGAACACATACACAGTCTGCAAAACTGTAAACAAACATCTGAAAATTCAGGGGCTATTTTCTAACTTGAAATCCACAAAAAATATTATAAATTATTATTTTCTAGCAAGCACTCAGTACCTCATGTACCTCAACCAGTCTCTAGTGAGTAAAGGACTCCCTCAGGAACAGTTTTGTAATTGGGTCCCATCTTCCAGTCGAAGCGTGCTGGAAAAAACTACAACTGTTAAGTAAGAGCAGAGGTGCACATTTGGCTTATGCTATATGACACTTTCTCTTATGCAAGCAAATGTGCATGCTCATAGAAAAACAGAACCTAGCAGCCTGAGTAATTACAAGATTACTTGTAGCAGAAATATTTTCAAACAATGTGTTATGACTAAAAAATCCCTGAAGTATGTTTTTTTACATGGAAAATGCCTAGCATGCTGTAGGACTACTGCTGCAGTCTAATTAAGACACCACGGAGCTGCTTACACTAAATGAATCTTAAAATCTTCCCACACATGTAATACAACCAATACCTTCTCCACTTTCATCAGAAGGAGATGGTCAAAGGAATATTTATTCGTGCTATGCTCCGATCTATAGCTCTGCATGAACCAATTTATCCCTTTCAAGTTTACACGGTAAGACAGAGGGCCACTGAAACTGATGAGCTCAGCAACTTTATAAGCCACTTAACTTACCTACTGCTTTACTTGAAATATCTCATTACTTATCTTATGGAGTCTGTAGATCTCTTCAGACTTTATACAGGGGAAAAAATACCATATACTCTGTCTAGCAAAAAAAAAAAGTGTTTCAGGTTAGTTAGGCTAGGGGCAAGGTTTAAAGACAGCTCTCTTGCAGCATCCATGACACTACGTTCCCTGATATTTGCACTGTAGAATCCATGGTGTTCTCTTGGATTCATCTCCGTGCTCCAGATGCATCAGCAGGTGGAAGACCCGATCTTTTAGGTGTCCCTCACGGCTCCATGGCACCTCATCTGGAGTGTCCACCTGTCCCAGTGCACACCCTGCAGCATCTTCTCCAACGAGGATTCTCCCATGGCTCCTGTCACAGCAGGTGCTCCGTGCCTGTGTGTGGACATCCCCCTCTCCCACCTGCACAGCGATTCCGGGTCGGTGCCGGACTCAGCAGCTCAGGGTCACAGAACCCCAGAACGGTTGAGGTTCTCTCTAGAGAGCATCTCTAGAGGTTCCTCTAGGGATCCCCCAGTCCAGCCCTGCTCCAGCAGGGACACCCAGAGCAGGGGCACAGGGTCCATCCAGGCAGGTTGGAGATCTCCAGAGTAGGAGCCTCCACAGCCTCTCTGGACAGCCAGTTCCAGATGGATGTCACACAGCTCGAGGAAGAGACACACCACCTACCATGAGCAACGGGGTGAGGACCACCTGGTGACACAGGCAGCTCTAAGAGCATGACTGAGTATCCAGACCATTCTAGTCATACTGAATACACTGTTTTATTTCCAGTAATTAAACAAAGTACCAAAGCAATCCCCATACCGCATCGGCTGATGAGCTCTTTACTCACAACCTGGCCGTCCAGGCTTCGAGGCACTAGGTAAGAGGGATGGATGCAATCTGCTCCGTGGTTTGTTAGTTCCCGTTGTGACTATGCTCAGCCCCTTTCTATGGTACTTTACTATCATTAATATTCAGCTGAGTGGATATAAAGATCCCCGCTACTCTAAAGGTCATCCCTGAGTAACGCTGCATCTGTGACAACTTGGTTGTTAGTCACGCCATGAGCGATGTCTGTCCCCAGCTCTTCCAACACCTGCCTGCGTTTGGGGCTCCAGTCACGGCAATCAGGTGCCTGTCTACATCTATGTCTCTTTGTATTGACAGAGACAGGGAGGGACAGAGAAATGTGTAATGGAGTTATTCTGGCCACATTTGCCCGAGATAAATAGCTATTCCTTTAAATCTGACTATGAGGAGTGAACAAAGGCATCATTTTCATGCAGTGTGAGCTGGCCTGTGTTTTGATTTTCACAAGGTTGCTTAATGTCCTGCTTATTTAGCAGGCACAGTCTTGGGTTTCAAACTCCAGTTGCTACTGTCTCCATTTGGTCTGAGTTTAGCAGTCTTTGTATACAGGGGTTTCAGCTCCATAGAGGGCACCTATTCCTTATAGTGGCATAAACAGGACTTTTACATGATACAAATACCAATTCCTCTGAATAACAAGACCCAGAAGTAGGAGACTACTGCACCAAGCACCACAGGTGTAGGAAAGCCCTGCAGACCACGTTCCCACCACTGGTTGGCACCTAAGTGGTGACCGATCCTCCAGCTAAGGAAAACCAGGACTGCTCCTGTTCCACTAGTATCTCTAGTAGTATTAAGTCTATGAATTTGAGACTGAAATTGAACACAGTTACCAAAGAAGATACACACATAGGTCAGGAATGGAGTATGAAGCTAGGCAGGATTTTCCCAAAGAATTTTTCTTCTTCTCCCATTACTGTGTGCACACAGATGGGCTTGTGTCTATCTCTAATGCTTTGTTGATAAGCGCCTAATTTTTTTTTCCCAAGATGAGATGTCAAACAAGTGCCAAGAGTGTTAATACTTGTCAGTGCAGATTTCCCAACAGATTAGAATTTAATTTTACCTCTGTGTGTTGCTTTTCATCAACGTCCATGAAAGCATCAGATTTATGGGGGAGGAAGAAAGGTCCTGTATGCACCAACACCAGTGCTGTGGTATCTGAAATACAATTGCATCTGAATTCTGATCATATAGAGAGCTGACAAAAAAACATCCAACTGCTGTAACAAGTGACTGACATTTTGAGGAATTTTGAATGTGACCCAGACTGTAAAATACACAAATACATCAGTCAAAATAGTACTGCAATATAAAATGGGTATTACAGCTAAAACGTAGTAACTGGCACAAAACGCTTTAAATAAAGCATACAAAAACATGCTCACACATTCTGATTCTTATCTTACTACGCAAATACAATTAATTTATCTCTCGAAATTACATATTGATCTTACAAAAGCAACTCTAGATGACTTGGAGGCAGATTTTAATGATGCTGTGTGCTCATCAGAGCTTGAAACAATCGCAATAAACATTTTCTACCAATAAACATTTTCTACAAAGGAAAAGGGCAAAAAAGCTATAGTAAAATTTTCTCTATTATCCTTTACAGGTGAAGAATTAGTCTTTAAAATAAAGGCTGAAAAGAAACATTTAAAAAAATAATCCAATCTAAATAAAAGACGGGCAAAACATGGCTAAAGCGAAGTGTTTTTCACTGTTGAAAAAGAATAATGACAAATAATATTAATGATTTCTTAAAAGGACCTGAAATTTAGGTTTACTTTCAGTACATTATGCAGGTTATTTTCCTCTGTATCTGAGTTCTAAGTGAGGGATTTATCTCTGTTTCACAAACTACTTAAATATATGTTTATGGCCATGCTCCCAGTGATTTCAGTCAACCTGAATAGACACATCTAAGATATTTATCTTAAGAGACAGATGCAAGCCTAGGATTGGATGTTTTCCTGAATCAGGGTTAGAATCATAATTTACCATGAACCATAATTTAAGTTATAAGGCATGTCCAGAAATCATCTAGTCTAACCTCATGCTCAAAACAGGTCTAATTAGATCAGTTACTCAGGGCCATGTCCAGTTGAGTCTGGAACGGGTCCAAGGACAGAAATTTCACCACCTCTTTGGGGAATTCGGAAAAAATACTAATATTTATCTATCATCATGGCAGAACACAATCCTGTAGCATGTGATTGGAATTTCCTATGTCCTAACTTGTGTCTTTTGCCTCATGTCCCTACATCTTTCACCTCTCAGAAGAATCTAGTTCCAACTACTTGGTAACCTCCAATCCTAAACAACAATATGATCTCTTTCATCTGCTGGGGAACCCAAATCTGGACAGAATGCTCCAGAGGTGGTCTCACAAGTGCTGTGCAGAAAGGAGGGATGGTGATCCCTTCCTGTACCTGCTGGCTGTGTCTGACAGAGTCCAGGGTAGAGCTGGCCTTCTTGGCCACACTCACCTTGCCCAACAGGACACCCAGATCTGCGTCCATGGCCCATCCCAGGCAATACAGTTGCACGGGGTCATTCCATCCCAGTTACAAGGTCTTGCTCTTGTTCTTGTTGAACTTCATGAGTTTCCAGTCACTGCAGATGTCCAGCCTGGCCAAGTCTCTCTGAATAGCCCTCCCCAGAAACACGGCTATGAACCCCGATGACTGCATTCTACAAGTCAAGCACTTAAAAATTTATGGAGAAACTTGTTTTTAATAACTTATTGCAAACATACTGTGCAAAAAGAGCAATAAATTCACTGAGAGATACGTGAAATGTGTCCAGTAAAAGAAAAACACAGAAGCATCTGAAATATTTGTTGAACAGGTAAGATATATAGTTAAAAATAATGAAAATAATAACATCAAAGTAATGAACAAATCCATTCTATTAAGACTATAAGTTTTTGACATTAACAATTTTATGCCAATAGCAAAAGATGTTGCCTGAAGTCAGATGAAATAAAAAATAAACCTATAAACCTATAAATTTAATTATTTTAGAGTTGTTTGTAGTCTCCGTTATACTGGTACAACTTAGCTGATTTTGGCAATTACCTCCTATTTATAACAACGTATGAGAGTTATTTTCTGACTTAAATAACAGTGTTACATGATTTAGTATCCATGGTAGGTGTGATTTGGATTGATGGCTCCTTTCTTATACTCCTGGGAGAGAAAATTGGAGTTCTAAAAATAATTAAGAACTCTTTCTGCCTTGATTAGCTAATTGCATTTGGTAGAGGAAAACACATAAGGTCATTCTTCAAAATCCTTATCCTTAGCAGTTATCATGAACTGAAATATGCTGTGGCATGTGACTGCTGTTTCAACAGAAAATCTTCTTTGTAGTTTTAAAGTAACATAAACCATGTTCAAATCCTTAAATTTACAGTGCAACTCTCAGTCACTTCAGGACACAGAGACCCATACACCAAGCATTGAAAAAATACCATATAATAATGGAAAATATAGTGTGTTTTAACTTTTAAAAAACTGTCAACTTTTGCTTTGTTGGATAATGCAGAAAAAGTTCTGCTTACATTACATACACCTTCAGGTTGAGGAATGCTGTCCCTTTGGAGACCACATCTTCCGTATTGCAAGAGGGATGTCTAGAAGGGAAAAAAGGATGGCAGCACATGAAGAGTTAAAATGACGCCAGGGCTGCGCTGGAGGTGGTTTTGCCTGGATTAGCAGACCATTGATTAATTATTGATTCATGCTTAACCCTCGGCGGGTTCCCGGTCATTAGTGGCTGTTCAAGGCGGGCTCTGCGGCGCTCCGCGCGCTCCCCGTCCCCGCTCTCCCGCAGTGCCCAGGCTCGTTGCCTCCTTCCCGGCTCCTTGGGCTCGTGTTTTGCAGCTGGCTGGTGACAGAGCTGGAACCTGTCTGGGTTACTGCAGAGAGACACGATGGCCAAGGTCTGCAATGCTGCAGATCTGCTGTTCAAGGACAGCGTGCTACAGCTGCCTGAGATATACCCACATCGGCTGCAGTCTGACTTCCCACTCAACTGCAGATAATACCCTCTAGATATATTTTTCATTGTAGTACTCTGACTTGCAGGATAAGGTTAATTGCCAATGCAAATTAGTCTGGATTTTCTTGTAAATGGCAATAGCTGTCAATATAGACTTCTAAAGGTTTAGTAACCTGGCTGGGTCAAATACTACGAGACTGGTGTTTTCCCATCGTTATACATAACTTGCAGGTATGAAAAACGCAATGTAAACACGTGTCCTTGCACACCGATGTGATCTCTGCTCTTACCTACTGAAGACACCCTATGAGCACTGGTCTGCCTCCTCCTCACCTCGGGGACGTTGGAGCCCCAGGCCCTGGTGCATCAATAAAGAAGGGTGTTGCAGTAAACAGCTACGATTCAGACATCAGACGGCTTTTAACACACTACAGAGACCAAACCCACAAGGCAGTATGCATTTTACCACTGTCCATCTATTCATAACCTAACCCATAAAGTTCCTGTCTAAAAAGTGCTTTAGCTTTAGCCTAAGCTCTGATAACTCAACAAAATAAATTTTATTCAGAGATAAGTGCAGGGTTGACAGAATTCCTGTCCACTATCTATACTCTACTTTCAGAACTGAGATGATTTTGCAGTCCTGCACAAGCTTATCTGTTAGAAGATTAATATCCAGACACCAAGACAAAGACAAAGTAGAACTCAAAGTATCTCAACCCTCTTTCTTGTTTTACTGAAATGTTTTTGTTTGTTTGTTTACTGTAAAGTTTTTTAAAAAAACTCTATTAGCCATTTATCTTCCTCATAGAGATTTTTGCAGTATACTTTAAGATTCTTCTATTTACTTTGGGTATCACATGATTCCACAAGAAGGAAAAAAATATTGTCACCAACCAAATGATAAAGTGATCTTAAATCATAGGGTTTTTGTTGTTGTTGTTGAAGTAGAAGAAGATCTCCATTTAAAGTTTCCAAACAAAACTCCTAAAGAAAATCTCCAGGTTTGACAGAGAGCAAAATTAGCAAAAATTTACTTCGTTCCTTCTCCTACATTTATACATACTTCCTGCCTTTCAAAATGTATTTCATTATGTTCAGCTTTCAAAACTGTGAAATCTATCGATTTTGGTTTTTTTTCTCTCTTTTCTTTTTATCCATACCAATGCTAATAAATTTCCCCTTTATTGAAGGCTTCCCAGACCATTTTACTATTTACTTTTCCCACTATCGTAAAACATCAAATGAAGTCCTTCTTTATGATTTCCATTATTTCAGGATTTTCTAGCAGGTCTGTTATTAAATCTTTGCTTTGCATTTTTTTCTGGAAGACAGCACTTCCCTGTCACCTTAATTAGTATATGATTTAAATTTATAATTAAGTCAAAAGCTAAACAGCCTCTTCCAATCAATGCAACAAAATATATGTCTAGCTAGATGGTCCTGGAAGGTAATGCTCAGAGCCCACAGGATGCAGCGTGGTGGCTCAGGAGGCCACGTCTTTGCCCAGCTCTCTATTCTGTCTCCAAGAGCCTCTACCAGAGGGATGGGTTGAAGCCTTTGGTTTGAGATGAGAGTCACCTGCTAATGTTGGGATGGAGGTTGGCTGAAGTGCTCGTGCAAGGGAAGTCCAGAGCAGTGCGCTGATTAGCTGAAGGAAAGCTCATTAGCTGATTGTGCAGCATGCATAATGGGCCTTCAGATTTAAACATCTCACCCATCTTTGCTTTCTGCTTAAAATCAGATGAACCTAGAAAATAGATTAGTATATCTACTGGCTTTTAAATTAAAAAAATATACACAGCTATATAGCAACTTGTTTCATGTCTCTCCATAGGTCACCCCATTAAGATGGACTTAATTACTTCTCAGTCAGGATAGAGAGAGGATAGAGAGGAGGAGACAGGAAGACATAAACGTAGAAAACCTCGGAATTGTTTCTTGTATGGCTTCTTCCTCCACAAAAATGGATGCAGTGGCCAATGTGGAACCTGTAGTAGGAAAAAGTTAGGAGGAGACCAAAATTTATTATATAAGTTAGTTACATAAGTTAGTTAATAAGTTATTGTAAAAGTCAGATCCCTTATATATAGGGATCAGAGCAGATAAGGCAAATAGCACTAAAATGATGTCTTGTGTTATTAGCAATATTGTCCACACTGGAACCTCCCCTTTATAAATTGGTGAGATTTTACAATCTACTGCATGGCCCTGCTGGAGAAGGAAAATAGCTGCAGAACATTTAAAGGGTGGGAAAGGAGAAATTCCTCTCACTCAATACAAACATCCATAATGCAGGCTAGGAGTCCAGTCCATGCTATAAAGTTACAGGGAAGGCAAACAGTTCTAAGAAATGGTCTCTGAGATATTCCAATCATTTCTACTTTGTGCCCCCCAGATCCACTCAGGACACCCATCTGATCTGGTGTAGTGGGAAAATCATAAAAGTCAGTAAAAGTATTTTTGACTAATGAATAGAAGTTTTGATGAAAATTAAATATCACAGAAGTGCAAAGGAAAATGACACCAGGAAAAGTTCTGTTCTCTAAAACAATGCAGCACGTTTTGATGCAGCTGCTATTCATATTTCAGTGATCTTCTGATTCAGCTGGAAGTTTGATTTCAAAAGGACTAACTTGAATTCAGTGACCATCCTGCATACTCAGGAGGTGCTTGGAAATTTATTCATGCATCCAACAGCCTAAGCTCCATCCACCATAAAAACCTGTAAGAATTCTGTGAATGTCACGTGCTTTGTGGCTTCAAGCTAAGAAAGCAATAGCATGTAAACAAATACATGAGTTGATTGACAAAATACATCAGACTAGAGGAGAATGACAGGGAAGAAGGGAGTAATGAAACAAATTACTTTATGCGTTATTGTAGATAGAAAGTATCTGGGAAGGGGACATTACGGGTGAAGATTTAGAGCTATACCTCGTTATTGGGCAAGTCCAGTATGCCCACTAGAAGCAATGAAGTCGGTAGCCTAAATCTGTGATGATGATTTGGAAATCATGGTTTAGGATTTAGAGTTGACTTTATCCTCGCCTGAATTTGGGCCCAGAGCATAAAACCTGTACAAAACTGTTTTACAGAAAATACTGCTGCTTGCACATCAAAAGTTGCACATGTCTGGAGCCTTGCTCATCGAATGTAAGAAGCCCATCATTCCCCTCGAAAGGAGAAAGCAAAACTGTTTTTCATAACTCTGGAACCAATGCAGACATTCTGGGGCATCTCTTAACACTGCCACTGCCCTCCTTAAATACCTTCCAGAAGGATTCTCGTTTCAGTTTAAATCTGTTCCGCTGTTACCCTGACTCAAGGTCAAGGACTGCCAAGCCAGCTATTGTCTGAGAACAAATCAGGTCCTTACTTCCAAATTATCACAACATGCATTGATACAGGTTTATCCAGGTCACATTTGCTTACTGCTGTTAAGCACTCACGAGATACTCCGTTTAAAAACTTTACTCGTAGATGGTTTTGGATAACTTATGGGTTGTAATAATAAACATTCCAAGAGCTGTTCCTTGAAGACCTAACTGGGGGGAATAGCTGTAATGTCTTTTAGAATGAGTGATGTGCCAAACGCAGCAGTGGGTCACCTTTGTTTGGTAGGTGATGGTGGACACTTCTATGGGCAAAAAAGTACTAGATTGTCCAGCTTATAAAACTCTTCACCTGTGGCTGTAAATAAATTCATCAAAAATAATGAAAATCTGGACATATAAGATGTTTGGCTATCTTCCAGGTAAGGTTTTAAAGGTTTATAAGGACATAATGAAAAATAAATTCTCTCCCTCCTATTTATGAACCCTCAATGAGAAGCAGCAGCAGAATACTAACTGCCCTTGTCAGGAGGTGAGTATCTCCTGTGGGATGAATGATTTTTCTGGCAGAGAAATATGCATTTGCTGAATTAGCTTCAATAAAAAGATATTTACATAAAGCCAAATTAACTTCAGCAAGGTGTTTAATATTTCCCTTTTGCTTTATTCATCTGATAAAACAAATTATATGTAATAAAAATGTGTGTTAAAGATGATACTCTGGCTTAGAATCAGAGTAACATTAACCAAGTTAATTCTATTTTTTTCACTTTATACATAAATCTTTGATGGAGATAGTCTTGCTATGAACAGCTGAGTGCACACTGTTCTATATTTTTAATTGAAATGGCCCCAAAACTACTGCTTGCCAGAAGAAAAATTAAGCTTTACACCTATAATGTCTGCAGAGAGCTACAACTCAGCAGCTTCCCTTGGAAGGCCTCTGTGGACGGTGCTGTTGTCAATTACAGGCACTTTGAAGTGTAAAACACAAACAGGAGCCCCTCGTTCCTCAGAACTGTCTAACTGCCTTGAGCAGCTCCCTGATCGCTCCACGGATTCTGCAGGGACACGGTGGACTCGTTTCTGAACTAGGGAACAACATCTGACTCCGTGAGAAGCCTCAGAAGTTCATTTCCATTGCTGCAGTCCTTGAATATCTCTAATGGCTTGCTAAAAGTTTTCTATCAATAGCTGCTTTTTTTTTTTCCTTAAAGCGTCTTCAATAGTGGCTGTGAACATTGACTCCATTTATTAGAAGCCATGCTAAAGGTTGACTGTGCTGCTAGATATAGCTACTTACAGAAAACAAAAAAGCAACGATGCAACAGATTAATTTCACGGATATTTTGAGAGTCCAGTGGTAAACTACTTTCCTTTTGTAGAGAAAAAAAACTATTATCAACTCAAAAATTCCTTCTTGCCCTCATTCACCTTCTCACATGCAATGCACTCTACAGAGCACGGGACAGCTCCTCAGCTGCAATGAAGGAACAGAGCACAGAAGTTAGGGTGATACATAGATGTCTGAAAGCACTCCACTTAATTAAGAGCTTTTCCTGATTTAAATCAGAGCTGTTTAATAATCCCCTATTAATTGCCACTTGCAAAGAGCCAAAGCAGTGGCCCTGATCTAGGGCCGTTCCTGATGTTCTTGCTTTTCTCTGGTCCCGCTCCTGTGCCATCAGGAGTGCTGCATGCAGAGCTGGGGCACGGGGGGCTGAGCAGTCCCCTGCCAGCATGCAGGGGACCCGTCACAAAGCCACGTCCTGCTGCTGCTCTTCCCTTCCAAGGGAAAGCCGGGCCTTGCAGGAGGGAAAAGGCACGTCCCGGAGCAGGGATCTCATCCCAACATGCCACCACGACACGGCTGCACAGCATTCCCAGCTTTGGAGGTGGGATGTGTTTCCAAGTTTCGTGCGTACCTGCTGCTTCCAGTTTCCTTCCTTCCTTCTAGGCTCCGGGTAGTTCTGCTTCCTTCTAGCAGAGCTGCAGCGCGGCCGCCCTGCACCAGCGCTTGTCCTCGGCTTCCTAGGGAATGAGCAGATCATAAATCAAAGAGGAAAATCAAAGGCAATTGCTTGTCATGTTCTAATCAGAACCTCATCTCTACAGAGACTTTTCCCTGAATACAAGAATTCCTCAGCGATAAGACTCTTCCTTTTCATAGTCTGTCTTAAGTTTTGAACTCGAATCCTCCCTTCACCCTCAGAGACGCCGGAGTTCAGGCAGTGTTCAGAAACACATTCTCTTTCATGGTGAAATACCACATGTAGTCTGTTCAAATGAGTAAATCCAGTTTCCTCGTCCTGAATAGACTACTTCTGTATTTCAACAAATGACATATATACTTTCTTTTATGTTTACAGTCAAAATCTTCCATTATCAGTTGCAAATTGGCAGTGAGGTTGACATTTCTCCCAGTTTAGCTTTATTATAAACATTCACTAAATTAACATTCTGAAACTTTTTCTGTATTGTAATCCATGAAGTGAATAGTGTTAAACTGTATTTCAATAAAAAATCTGCCCCTAAGGGTGAAAAGGAAAAAGAGACAAGCTCCAATGGCCATCTATGATTCAAGTATCGTGCTTCTTTATGGAGACATCTTCTGATGTTTACAAAATTGATTTTTTTTCTGAAAATTAAGAGAGTAACAACAGGTAATTCAGCACAATATCAGTGCTGACTCTGAGCAGTGAGTTATCCATCACAGTTCAGCAGAATGGCAAGTGACACGAGTTGTCTGTTCTAGGGAGTCATTTGGCTTTCACAAAGTCTGGCTGCTTAGTGGATTATTGGTGATGTAGCATGTCCTTTATAACTGTCCATTTCATGATACTACAAATGCAGTTTTACATTAAAATGCTCAGGAACGGGAATGTTGAGATACAGGTACAGATGTTCAGATTTCTTTTTCTAATTATGATTTTGGTATATCCAACAATGTAAGTATCACTGTTGCCACACAGAATTCTCAAAAATGAAGCCACACATGAGACATAATTGTTACATTTTCCATTGCAAAGGTATATTATTATTGTTTCTATCCTTCAGGATACACAAAATGCAGGTGGTTTGGGAAGCATCAAGACCCATGTAATTTTAATTTCCCGAATGCATTTTTCTTGCCAGTTTTCAGAAGATATATCCAGGAAAACAGCAAAGGCACTAGTCGAAAATTTCTAGAAACAACTCTGGGATGAAAATGAAAGAACGAGCACAAAGCCCTCAAACAATTCATTCCACGTGCAACTTGACCTCTCAAAATTGCAAACAATGATCAATATTCAGCATATTCCATTTTTGTCCATCATCCTTTCTGCTCTTCCTGTAAAAATGCCACAGAGATAGTTCCATCCCAATTTCCCAGGAAGGGGGTTGGCAAAAATAGCAATTCCAAGGCCAAGTAGCACCGCAGGCCGATTTATCATTCCGATTAGTTCCTGAGGTATCAGGACAGCCCTCATGGCATTCCTTTCTGTTCTTCCCAGACCTGCAGCTGTGAAGGAAATATTCTGGCCTCTTGTACAAAACTGAAGAAAATGCAGTGACGTCAGGATACTGAATATCCATTTTTCTGTTAGGAAAGCCCATCAATCTTCTTTGATGAAACCCCCTGCACTGGAAGATCAGAAACCATGCACAATTAACAAATGCTGTAAATATCACGTACACGTTGTGCCCTTGCCTACACCTCCACACACGTGCGTGCAAACCCCTGCACGTGCCCAGATCCCAGGGCTAGACACAGCGAGTCCCTCGGGCAGGACCTGGCACAGGAGGGTGACATTCCTGCGCAAGGCTGCAGGGCTGCACTGGGCTTTTCCTCTTTTGCTTTCTCTTTCGCTTTTGCTTTCTCTTTCTCTTTCCTTATACAATTTCCAGATCATAGGAAGAGTCATCTAGCAGTGTTAAAAGGAACATTGTGCTTCAGGAAGGGTCATAGCAAAAATATTGGTGCTATTTTTAAAGTGGTCTTTACAAAACATGTTTAAAGTGACAATGATGAAATAGTGGCAACAATAAAATGAAAATATTTATTTATTTAGAACCATTGACTGATTATCTGGAGGCTTTTCCTTGCTTCTTCTTTACATTGGTGTGGCTCCTTTAAATGGTTTTCTCATTATTCAGGAATTCTGTTTTATATCTCGTGCTGGGTTTTTCATCAACAAAATTAGTTGTAAAACCATTTTGCTGCTGTGATACAGGACCCATGGTCTAATGCTTCAATACAAATCCTTTATTTGATAAAGACCAAACTCACACATATTTTAAATACACTCATTTTATAACCCATTGATAAGATGCAAAGGCTTCCTGAATTGCCTGAGAGATGGTTTTTATCTCGAAGATGGGTGGCTGTTGTCAAATAAGATGAGGTACCTAGTTAAAATTATTTCAAAATGTCTCTTTATGGAAGGAAGTCTAGTATGAAGGAAAAAAATGAAAGACTAGATCACAACCATGATACAAGTCTTAGAGAAATAGCTCACTTAGCAAATTAAACTTAACATTTGCATTGGTATGGAGCAACCTGTGGAATAGAAAACAGTAAAATCAGGAAGATTAAGGAACCATCATATGCACCAAATAGTTGTGTGAAATAGCATGGCTTAGAAAAATTACATCTTTTGAGACCCCAAGGCAGATGTTGCTAACAAATGCAAATGATAACGTCCCATGAGACGGAAATAGAAGAAAAATACAGATGAGAAGGCTTTGCTGGAATGATGCTGCTGGCTTTAGCTGGGTAAGCACAAAAAGGGGACCGTTTTAAAGCAGAAAGAGAAGAAAAAAATTGATGAATCCTCATTACATGAAAAAGAAGGGTTAAAAAAGAATTAGGTGGGTTTTCTATTTCCTTAGTAATTACGCCTGCCCCTGCCGCAGTGTGTCCCAGGCAGCACAGCCTGCAGCTGGACCCGCCAGCACTGCTCCTTGAGTGCAGATCACCCAAGATCTGCAAGAACGGCCCATTTTAGTACTCAGGAAAATAATGAGACTTGTCAGGAAAATGAGGGGGCTGAGCAGTGAGCTCATGGTAAAGCTGCAATGTGAAAAGGATGGAAGGTGAAGGCAGGAATGGGCTACAGAGGAGGAACAGGTGAGGATGGTGTTAGGAAATGCAAAGCTCAGCAGGTCCTGAGCCTGCCATGACCAAGAGTTTTGACTAGATACCTTCCACGGTCCCTTCCAACCTTGAATTATTACCAACATTTTTTCTTCTTTTGCATAAACATAACATGCTTTCACATTTTGGGAATATGCTGATATTTCTGGGGCTGATACTACTTTATCCCTCTCTTGTGTAGGTTGTCTTGCCTTTTTGAAGTTTCCTCCCAAAACAGTAGGTTTCAAAATTTCTCCCATATTATGTACATTTCTTCTGGACAGAAAATTGCATTGCAGTTTAGCTCAGTTTTGCTGAGTTGCCTAGAGCAAGGGCTCACCTCGGAGCATGCAGAGCAGCAGAGGAGTCTTTGCTGCTTTGTTTAATGACGCTTTTAGGTAACTAAATGGAAGAATTTAGAACTGCAGTGGTTTCAGTTTTCAGTTTTGCATGCTCTTTCAGTACACACCTCCAGCATCACTTAGCAGCTTTGTAAAGCAAAATAAAATCAGTATGGTTTCCCTATAGTATGCAATTAAAAGTCTTTTCTCAGCAGCACATACTGTTATTGTGAAGCATATTGAGGTTAAAGGAAGTAACAATATTCCTTCCCAATTTTTGCCTTAAATATAACATGCATTCACTCAATTTTCAAGAGCTGGAAAGACAAGCAGATAAGGGGATGCAAAAACACAAAGTGATGATTTATCCAGAATCTTTAATGCAAACCTCAGGCAATTTCATTTCTTTGAAAAGGACAGCTGCAGTGAGGAGCAATTTCTTATAGGATAGCTTGAAGGATTTTGGCCTTTTAGCAGCTGACGTGGGGGTTCAGCTGAGCTGTTGGTTAATGAATGTCTTCAAGGTACTGCTCTGGTGTATGTGAATAAAGATCTTTTGCTACAATGGCAGTGTGCTTCCCGCTGTTTTTAATACTCTTAAGTGATTAAATTTCCCTTAAGTGTTTATTTGCAGTGTAGCAAGTGATAAAATTCCTTATGGGCAGAATTGTCCTCTCTGAAATAACATGGAAAGACTGACCCTCATGAAGGAAATGTATGAGTGTTCCCAATGAAACCAACCTGCTTGCCAGAGTAAATTGACTCTCCTAACAGTGAGAATTTGGGAGAAGACAGCTGCCTAAAAAATGCAGTGCACTGAAGATCAGAAGTATATATAGTTCGTGTAAGTTATACATAGTTCTTGTAAATTTACAGCTCTGCTGTAAATGGTTGACTTTCATTTTACTCTTTTTGCCTCACTTACTCCCCATTAACATTTCTTAAAAGCCAAAGGGCATTGGTGATGTTGTTTAGCTAAAATAATTCTCTGGTTTCCAGTTGTCATTATTTTATAGTCTGATTATTATACAGGATCCCAGAACGGTTGAGGTTGGCAGGGACCTCTAGGGATCCCCCAGTCCAGCCCTGCTCCAGCAGGGACACCCAGAGCAGGGGCACAGGGTCCGTCCAGGCGGGTTTGGAGATCTCCAGAGCAGGAGCCTCCACAGCCTCTCTGGGCAGCCTGTGCCAGGGCTCTGGCACCCTCACACCAAAGAAGTTCTTCCTCACATGGACATGGAGCTGCCTGGGGTTCAGCTTGTGCCCGTTACCCCTTGTCCTGTCACCGGCCACCATGGAGAAGAGCCTGGCCCCATCCTCCCTACACTCTCCCCTCAGGTACTTGCACATGTTGCTCAGGTCCCTCTCGGCCTTCTCTTCTCCAGGCTGACCAGGCCCCGCTCGCTCCCTCTCTCCTCACACGACGGCTGCTCCAGGCCCTTCAGCATCTTCGTGGCCCTGCGCTGGCCCCTCTCGAGCAGCTCCAGGTCCCTCTTGTCCTGGGGAGCCCAGAGCTGCCCCCGATGCTCCAGGTGCCTCCCCAGGGCTGAGCAGAGGGGCAGGATCCCCTCCTGGCCCTGCTGCCAACGCTCCTCCTGCTGCAGCCAGGAGCCCATGGGCCTTCTTGGCCACGAGGGCACCCTGCTGCCTCGTGGGGAACCTGCTGTCACCCAGGGCTCCCCGATCCCTCTCTGCGGAGCCGCTTTCCAGCAGGTCAACCCCTAGACTGTCCTGGTGGTCTATTAAAATACCATGGTACTAGTGATATCTACATAAATTTCCACTGTGTCTTTCTGGATGGTTGTTCAGCTTATTTTGTGAACTTCCTGAAATAAAAGGCAGATTTTTTAGTTAAACATAATAACTAGTATCGAGTAGTGCTTAGCAAGTACCTCGCTCTCATGTTGGTGGGAACACTATTATTAACACATGAGCACTTAGATTGAATTTTCTGAAATTAGGATATAATACTAGGCTTGCCCAGGCTCAGAATTGTCTAATAATTCTCCATCTTTCATTAAAAAGTATACTTACATGTGCAGCATCCAGTGCTACAAATTTAATGCCATTTTTTACATTATAAAAGCGTCTCAACACTGATCAGCAAGTCAGGATGAAATGCAAACAACAAAGATGACACTCGCACTGTACTTTTACCTGCTTCCATTTATTATAACACCAGGGTGCCCTTTGAAGGCTTGAAGCAAAGCAGATACCTGGAGCAGTGGAAGACCATGGTCACATTTAATAGAAATGTCTGTCTGGGAGCTGGAGCAGAGCTGTGATTCTTGCTGGGTTCCTGCTCTCCCCCTGCAATTTTTCTCCGAAGACAAGCCAGTCTTCACTACCTTCATCTCTCATAAAAGTACTGTACCTCATTTTCCATAGAGACTGTGTGGGTTACAAGTGCAGTTCTGAGGTGTCCGTCCTCCTACTGCTCCCAAGCTGGCTTTAAAAATAGTGTTTGATTTTGTCTAGTCCAAAGAACAGTTAAATTACACACTAAGGGTGCGAAGAATAAGGAGCCAAGAATAAGGACTATTGTTATTTAACTCCAGATTCATAACTTCTAGGTTGGTTTATGGCACAGATCTGACATTTATGAAGTCTTTATACTTTTTTGAAGATGGATGAAATAGTAAAAGATTAAAGTAGCATCACTGTAGCCATCATTTTTGCTGTATCCCCAGTGCTTGTTTCATTCTCTTGATTAGTGTCTGCCTTTACTCCTCCTCAGTACTGGGGTTTTTCATGTCAAAGAAAAAGCAATTTTGAAGTATGACTTGTTCTGAGGTACACAGCACAACAAAGTGTTCTTTGGATGAAGAAGCCCTCCAGAGACTACGATTCTAAAGGAAATAAATATTGCTTTACCAGCTTCTGTTTTGAGGAGGTATGAAACTCTGCTCCAGAAAATGCTATGACTAATGAATGAGGGACTTGCAATGCTTCTGTGAAGGTGGATGTAAATTCTGCTGCAATGCCATTATTACCTCCCGGGCACTAGAGCATTCTACACATAAGGGCAGCATCTTGCACACCAGCTTTATTTTGCTGTGCTAAGGATGACATATTAATATTGAACAAAGACAAGCCTAACTCATTTCTCTGGTTAGATTAGGTAAGGGATTGTTAAGAACTGTACTGAAAAGAAGTGGTTTTTCTATGCATATAGTAAGAATCATACTCCTGCAGACAAGATATAATATATAAGAGCTTGCTGAGGTCTCTAAAATCAAAATAGCAAGTGTAAGAATCAATGCTTTCAACAGCATTTTAGGGCTCAGGGCACAGGCCATTTCTAGCTATTTTTATACTCTTAATTTTTTTCTGCCCCCCACAATCTGTTTTAGATTATTAGCTCTGTCTTCTTAAAAATATTTTTTAAACATTGCAATTTTAAAAAACTTTCTAAAACTGTCTCATATAAGACTTAGTTTCCTGTGTGATTGGTAAGAACAAAGGAAAGAAAAGGAGATTAATTTTTCTGCGGACAGTAATTTATGATTTGAAATGAGTAGGAAAGTGGAATGGGTCTTTACCACTTAGATATGTTAGTGTAAGAAATTCTACAAGTGTCTGGAAATCCTGATTATGTTGCATCGATTTTTGCTCTTATAGGTTTACCAGTAATATTTGAATTCAGAATGTAAATAATTAAGTATTTTATCTGAGCAGAGGCATAGGAAAGATATTAATCTTATGCCAAACAAACAAACAAACAAACAAAAGCAAAAAAAAACCCCAACAAACCCCCAAACTTACACACACTCTCACAGAAACACACACAAAAAAACCCAAAATACCTAAACAAACAAACTCAGCAAGATATAGATGTATCCTGCCATTTAGAATGGGTGGAGGTCAAAAAATGATCCTTGGATTTATATTCATGAGCGACAGTGAATATGTTATTTTATGGGCTCTATGGTCTTACAACATGGATTGATGGATAGCAGAATGGGCTCAGGGGTGAGGCAGGGAAGGAATTAAGAGCTTTATTTAGGGAAGTTGTGCTTGAGCTAATACTTCAGAGAAAGCACTGGAAAAAGAGCCCAGAATTTTGGCTTTGTTATATTTGTGTGCTGAAGATGACTTTCAGTTACGGAACTTTTACAGACTTTGTAATTACAGATGAAAAAAAAAATTTTTTTTTTAATTAAAGAGAAAAGGGAAACCATTTATGGGAATAGAGAAGTGTAAAATAAGTGGACTATGAAAATGTCAAATGAGAAACTTGGTCAGCATTTTTCAGTGGAATATTAGCAGCACAGGTCCCATTGGGTGGAGAAGCATCGAGGTGAAGCAAGGCTGTGTTCATGCAGCAGGTCCACGGCAGAGTGTGGAGCTGAGGTCCAACCTGGCATCTCCCGGAGCTGCAACCCATCCACAACAGCAGCACTGTGAGGAAGCTGCAATGTGCAGCACGCATAAAAATGTGCAAGGGGTTTCTTAAGTCAAGCGAGGAAGAGGGGGAGAAGGAAAGAGCAAGGAGAAACAGTGGAATATGGAAGCGAGAAAAAGTATAACTGCAGAAGTGTCAACAGAGACTTATGTGGTCATCTATTTGTCATGAAACCCTGAGTGTTACAGAGGCTTGGGTGTCTTCCAGGGATTTCTTTAATATATGTGACGCAGGAAGAAAAGGCTGACAATTCAAAATATATCTTTGGACCTATGCATTTGAGATGCTGGCCCAAGAGAATGCTCTAGATAGGTGTGAGTGTGAGCTGGGATGGGGAAAGAGAGGAGGAACAATGTTATAGAAACAGGTAGGGAGCTAAACATGGAAAATAAAAGGAAGAAGCCTTTAATGGGCAGAGTTATGATAGGGGAGAGAAGAGCAGGCTAATGATAACCAGGGAATAAAACTGTGGAAAAACTAATGCTGAAAACAAAGCAGGACATTTAGAAATTTATATATCATACTTAACAGTAGTAAAAAGTTCTAGAAAAAGGGTCTGATAGCTGATGTAGCTTATATATTTGCTTTGAGAGAGAGTGCTCAACAGCTATTTAGATGGACCACAAAAGTAGGCAAAAAAGTCTCTGGAGCTGAAAATTTTTGCAACAGTTTTTCTGTGATTTACCTGTGATTTCCCAGGTTTAGTGTGTTTTACTGGAACATTGAATGCAATATTGAGAGGGTTTTCAGATGTGTTGCTGTGTCTGTGCGTGTTGCCCAGCACAGAAGACGATTTCCATCCCATGAAGAGAAGCTCCACAGCTCCCCATGATTACAGCTTCTGAGGCAGCCCTGCACATTTTTATTGCTTTCCCTTTTCTGTAGAAAAAGGGGCAGTCTGCAGGGAGAGAGGAAATGAATTAAGCATTGGCTTTTCAAAGGCCATGTTGTTTTATGTGTCTGGAAGTCTATTTTCCTGGAGGGAAGCATAGCTGTAGCTTTTATGTTCATTTAGTGTTTTTGTCTTATTTTATTTTTAAGAAAGCAACACTGATAGATACATATATTTGTCTGAGCAGTTTTAAAATTTACCAGGCTGGATGACCTGTTGCTTGGGGGTCTGTATGTACTATTGATTCATGGAGGATGTCTTTTCTCTATTTTGTATATACCGTATTTTTTTTCCTGAAGAGTATTTAGAGTGGTTTCTTCGAAGTGTGGAGCAAGCCTGCATTGCTTCTTGGGAAGAGGATGCATCAGAATACTCTGCACATGGGAATAAACATAATTTTCTTCCTCATGAAAACAAAGCAAAACCGAACTTTGAATCTCAGCGGAATATTGGATATTTTTGCTCCCTTTTAATTAGTATTGACCATACTGACTGCTGATGAAGAGTGGGAAGTGCTCTTTCCCACTGCTTATAAAATGGAGATAAGTTTTTAATTACTTTTTTCTTGGTGAATTGACCACAGGGGAGAGATTAAATTAAACTGATTAAAAGCATGGCAAATATCGCAACCTTCTAAATAGATTTTTCCTATTGGTTGTTTTGATAATTCCCACTTTTCCTGCATCTTTTCAATGTCAGAAAATTTAAGTTGCAATTGAGGAGAAAAAGCATTGGAAATGGAGCAGGCTATTACCAGCAATGTGAGACAGCACCAGAAATGAGATTCTTTTAGGATGAGATGGAGTCAAGGGGATCAGACCGTTGTGAGGAGAATACGGTTATCTGAAGGTAATGTTAACATAACATCTCTAGAGAAGGAATGGTAGGGATATTTCAAATATTTCCAGTCTAGAACTAATTAAGGTTGATTTATTTTCTATTGACATTATCGCTGTAGAGAGAAAACTGATGTGAACTTGGGGAATGGCATATAAAACATCTTAGAATGTTGAAAAATTGAAACCAGTTCAGATGATTTCTTACGATTTTCTTCTAAAGCTGAAGTATGCTAAATATACACAGCGATAACATCAGTAGTTTCTGTACAGTGTTAATAGCTCAGCAGCGTTTTCCTCAAATGTGCAGTTATGGATTTGATTCCTGCTGATGGAGCATTGGGTGGAAGCTCCTGTGTGACTTCTCACATCTGCAATCTGGCAGTGCAGGTAATGGGTACCCCACAATATCCATCGGATACCCCACAGCATGCAAACAGCCCTTCCCAAAAGGCTCTTTTCTGGAAGCATCTACCCTTAGGATTTCAGTCTTTGGTGGGAATGGTCTGTTGATAAGTCATGTTGGTAAAAGGTGAGAGGTTTGGGGGAGAAGTAACATGCACCATGGGGAAACCAACGTGCCTGGAGCTTCTGTGACTCTTGTCATGGGGTTCCTCCAAATCACACAAGCTCTGTCTAGACTGCAGCCTCACGAATCCTGTTACTTTCCAAAGTTTGCCCTCTTTCTATCTTTCTTTGATATTTGTTCCAATTATTATTATCATCATTTCTGATCTGTATGTGGTCCATGGTTTACATATTGTAGAGATTTAAGTACTAGAGCTAACTTGTAATAAACTCATAAATATTAAGTTTAAACCACCAGTTTTTTAGAAGAGAGCACTGCTGTATCATATAAATGAAATTATTTATTGACTATCCAGATATTAGTCCTGTCTATGTCTGCACAACCAGAGGATTACATATGAAAAACTCCTGCACCTATCTCAGACTCTCACCGTAACAAACAGCATGTCATTACCAAGAAAGCTACCAGTCAGTATTACTTAAAAAAGGCATCAAAAACATTTAATGATGTTTTCACATAATAGGTATATGCATAAAAGAAATTCTAGAGTTTTTCCAGCCTTTCAGAAGTTTGTGAAAACAGTCTGTAATTGAAAGAGCTGCAAAATGACTGTGTCACCTAGTTTTCTGTCTCAGTGAATGAATTAAAAAGGAAAAAGAGGATACTTTCTGCCAAGAGAAAAAGTATTGAAAAGCCCACATCATTTCTAGCTAAGTGCCTCCAAATTTATGGACTGGATTTTGTTAGAATACAGTAATAGTGTTCACTGTTCTCTAAGACAATGTTGGGTGGTTTCTGGGTTGAATGACACAGACCCGTAGCTCGACGTGTCTCGATGCTGGTGTTTAGCAGACACCGTGGGTGCACATTGCAGTGACATCTCCGTTCACCAGCGCAGGGCCAGCTCAGAGCACACAGATTGGAATCTCTTTATAAAAAAAGCCAGCAGATGTGCACTTAGTATCCAGAAGTGCAATCCAGCTGTTCAGTCCCCCCAGGCCTAGTTCTATTTCAGTTCTAGACTTGAAATATTAGAACAAACCTGCAGTAAAAATCCCTGGAGATGTGTACAGTGGGAATACCGTGTCACTGACCCCAAGCATTTCACTATAAATCTATTCCTTCCAGTGCGCTCCGCTTGCTAATGCAGACACAGCCCAGATATCTCAGCTTCGTCATACAGCAGATAAATGGGGACCCCAAGCATCCTCGTAGGCTACCTGGGAGGATCAGTCTGATGAAGTAAACTGTTTGGATCTGCTCTAATAAAACCCTGTAGCTGCCCCCTTTTTCTTCTCATGCTACATCTCCTTGCTCATGTCAATTCTAGGCCTCTTTCCTTAAACCATTCAATTGCAGGCTGACACAACTCACAGCAGAACTGCATTTATGGTCATAATCCAGCTAATGGGACTGAGAAACCATGTTCAGTGCTGCTGTAGCACAAGTCTTCCAAACTTCTCCACCGGAAAGGAGGGAATTTTCTCAAGCGCTCTTGGAGCCTTTTGTGAAATGCACTGGATTTTGCGTCACTGACGGAAGAAGCTGGTAATCTTTTTACCTACTTAGCGATATATTTCCACTGCTCCCAGAAGGACAGGTTGTGTAAAGTTATAGCCTTGATTTAAATTGCTATGGATTTTACTATCTTGCTAATGAAAGATGATGAGCAATGCAAAGATTTTAAGTCTATAAACTTCTCAATCCTCTAATGCACAGTTTTGCAGCCTTGCAAATGTTGTATCAGCCTGTTTTCAAGCCTTTTTTAGCCATTGCAACACAAACATTCTCATTCTGAGAGGAATTTGTCTGCCTATTTGACCACTAGGGATGAATATCAATCTAGAGTTTCATATTTGATGCCAAATAGAATTTTTGCAACTTTTATTGGTATTGAAGTTTAATGATTTTAAATCTTTATGTTTCTCTGATTCACTTCTTATGTTTACTAGGTTATTTACACAGCTGACAATCCAAGCATCCTCTTCGGGAGGCCTGATCATTTCCTCTGAGTAGTAATGACTAAGAAGGTGATTTTGCAGTATTGCCCACTTCTAAAGCATACTGTGTATGTTACCAAAATCTCTATATTCCTTCTGTCCACATAGTCTTTACCCATGGGCTTGGATTTGTTGTGCAACGGTGATTCTTTTGCAAAGCTTTCTTGAGCTATGTGGGAGCCAATCCTCAGCTTTCCTACTTGTTGGGACATTGGGACATTGAGAACTTGGTGTGACCGCAGAGAAGCTCTGCAAAGGGCTGCAGGTCGCTGCTGCCTCCAGAACTGGTGGGATCGTGATGATGAGGCCAGATGAAACCCTCTCCTTCAACCAGAGCGCAGCAAAACCCTCTGCAGATTCAGAGACACCGGGTGGCCCTGGAGCCCGCGCTGACATTCTATATAACTTAATTAAAGCAGCTTGCTCACATTGTGTAGGGTGCTGTCAGAGGTCTAAAAGTGAACATGTAGGACTATACCAGCTCTCCAAAGCATTTCTGTAGCCAATATAAAGAACAGAAATCACAGTCTTAACTGATTCATTCCAGATTAAGAGTCTAACATGAATATAAGCAATTATGACTGTTTTCACTGCCTGCAAGAGACTGTTGAGTGGCTAAATCAAATATCTTTGTTTAATTTTAGATGTACAGGGTACATTCATTTTATTTATTCCTTACATTAAATATGTGATAATAATTTCGTTTTGCTCAGCCAAGTCTATTTTCTTACATTTTCTCGTACAATCTGTCCCCCAAAGCATAACTGAGTAAAATGCATTTTTAAACATTACAGAGAGAAACATAACTTTTTTGAAATTGGAAAGATTATGGTTAATTGATTACAAAAAAAAAAAATTCTCAGAAGAGATCTATAAACTGATTGAAGAAGATAACAGAATGCCAAAGTGGTCTGTATGAAATGTTTTTGGACTTTCTAAAAAAAAGGATAGAAAAGGCTATAGAAATCCATACTATCATAAACGTAGCGCTTGTCAGTGCTTCTCTAAGCATTCTCTCTTGAGACAGTCTAGCATATGTGTTTTGCATAAAAATGAAATAGAATTTAATATTATGATACTAATCCCCATTCAGCAACAACTAGCTGAAGCCACACCTAAGGCCTTGTGATTTTTGAAGAGGTTTCTGGACATCTTTTAGATTTTGCTGTAGGACAGAAAAAAAAAGAACTGGTTGTCCTAGAGGTGTTTTTTTTGTGCAACATGACTAAGTGTGGACAGGCATATATTTCTTGGTAGCGCTTAAAATATTAGCTTCTCTGCTACTGTTACTTGCAGGATGGTGCTTACCTGATTGCAGATCGTTTCAGAGCAGGACGTACCTGTGCCTGCTCGGGTCTGGGAGACGTGTCAATGTGCTCTTGCTGTTTGCTTGGCACTTACAGCACGGTGCTTCTTGCTGCTTTCAATGTTCTTAGAGACCCTGAGATAGCTAAAGTGTAAAATAAATATTAACTACTCAATTTTTTCCTACTGTTTCTCACTTGCAAGTAAGGACCTCTTCAACCTGTGAAAGAAACAGAGAGATAAAGGAAGGGCATCTGGGCTGGCTTAAGTTTGAATACGGGAAACGAATTCTGCATGGACTTGAACTTGGCATTCCTATAAAGCAGGTGCCTGGAGTAGCTGGAAGTGGCATCCAGGCACATCAAGAGGAAGCGGTGACGTGTCGCTGAAGCATTATCTCATGTGGATGGAATCCAGAGAAGCAGTGAAGTCTCAATAACCCGGGTTTATGTCTGTTCTCATTTTGGCAGGGGAGCACCAAGCTGCTCTTTCTGCCCATCCTGGTCTAGGTGCCTCGGTGTCAGATCCCTTCCTGGACACATCGGTGGGTTTGCCTGGGGCGGACGCGTGGACCTTCCTCCTGAGTTCCTGGTGTTGGAGCGGACCGCAGCTCAGGTCTGCACGGTCAGGTTTGAGCTCTGCATTAGGTGAGATGAGTTGTACCAGCCGAGGCCCCGGTTGTGTCTGGAGGTTGGTCATGGTCTCTGCTCCCGAGAGCCTCATGGGGTTCCTGCAGTGCTCGTGTTCCCTTAGCTCCAGCTGCTTTCTGCAGTGCTCTGTGTGTCATGTTCTGTGATCTAGATCCACCTCATGGACAAATTTCAAACATCTATTTGGATACTTGGATGAAACAAAAGAGTTCATTAGCTTCTGGATTAAATTTGTTTGTAGATGAACGAGCATCCTCAAGGTATCCTGTCAAACACATGCTGTAGTTAGGAATTTCTTTGACTTACAGCATTTGTCCCTACATTATTTACAAGGTGGACTTTTGGGAGATATTTGAGGAGAGAAAAGATGTTCCGGTGATTAAAGCACAGAACTGGGAAATCTTAGTTATTGTCAGCCCCAGCTTTCTGGTGTGATCTTCAGCAAGTACTTTAAATACGCTTCTATTCTGAAAAAATACCTTTATTTAAGAGCAGCACCTTGGTACTCAAGAGAATGGAAGCCTGTAGGGATTTGAAGTGTCATCTGCTGAAAATATTGACACAAGATCCGCCTTCTCCAAAAGCAAAAATAAAGAAACAGACAAAAACCCACATCATTTTCTTCCTTTTAGCCCCGAGAAGCTTTAGCTGTCAGGAAAAGATGTTGGTGTTTCTTCTTGTGAATCCAACCCTCCCACGCCCCCCCGCTTTCTTTAATACATGTATGTGCATTTACTGTACATCCTCCCCACCAATGTGTATTACAAAAGACATCTCTTTATTACCAGATTTTTTTCTTTTGCCTTGTTTTGGATGTTCAGCAAGATTGGGTGGTCTTAACTGCCTATTTTTAATGAGCAAGAAGGCCTAATTCAGAATATCCCTAACTTGCAATGGAAGATGTCATCAAGAAAATCATATTGTATACAAATCCTTATTTAAATGCCATCAATATCCTTAATATACAACTTCTTTAAAGTGTACGTTGATGATATTACAAAACATTATATTTTGGCTTCATAAAAGTAACAGAAGAATTATTTGTTTGCAGAACTTTTTTTCTATTTTTTTATTTATTTGTCATCACTGCAGCAGTAGAGATGGTACAAAACCACGGGTGCGATGCTGCTTTGCTGGACGTACATGCTACATGGTACGTACACGCTACATGGCACGTACACGCTACATGGCACGTGCACACTCTATGGTCCATATCGTGTGACCCTGCACGCTGGGAATCTGCTGGGTTTGTGGCAGATGCCAAGGAGCAGCGATGTGATGGCTGCAGGTTCCTCACAAAGGCAGCGCACAAAGTTCCAGCACCTTTTCACAAAAAAACGCACTCAAAATGCCCTCAGGTAGAGCATGAAATAAAACACTTCAACTCGTGACGCTTTTATTTAAGTGTTGTTGGCTAGGGAAGAAGAGAATGCTTTTTAAATGACGAAGGCTAATGTCTAAGCTTTAGCTTTGAGATATATATATATATTTTAAACAGCAGGAATGACTATTTAAACTTACAAAATAGCATATGTGAAAATAACAGTTTATGATGCCTGAATGCTGATGGGTTCAAAATAGATAAAATTTGAGTTGAAAAAATATGGCTGGAGAAACTGCGATGGACTTGCTTGAGCTTTTGAGAAGTGCTGAGTTCCAGCACTGACTTCGATTAAATTTGGTGAATGTAATGAAAAGTTGAATCTTAATAGGTTTGAATTTTATTATATGGCAGCCAGAAGGGTTTATGTTTTTCATTGCCTCTCTGTTTAGCTTAATAATAAGGATGACATAAAATTTCTGTGCTCCCTCTTGCATGGAGTGTTATTCAAATAGCACAAAACCTTGGCATTCTAATGCTTTTTTGTTTGCCTACTCACTATAAAGATTTCTCAGGATGTGGACTCAGTCAAGGATAAAGAAAAAATAATCATGTATCTGGAACTCATTTTGCAAACAAGGCAAAGAGCTATTAAAATCAAATGTGATGTATATATTGCTGTAGCAACCTGCATAAGAGCTGGGAAACACCAATGGAAACCTTAGAAGCATTTTGAAGTTTGGAGAGGTGAGCTTAGTGGCAATAGTTCAGTATTCCAATCCCCTGGCAAGTTCTCTTAGCTCTGATTTTCTGTATTGCAGTCATAGTTATGGATGTTTCAGTTTCAGTGTGTACGTTAACATATTCTTAATCATTTACCCAGACTGGAAGCTGATTGATAGGTCTCTCCCTGTCCTCACAGGCTGCCCTGACTTGTTTTAGTTTTTCCTGTATTCTCAGCGTTTGATGAAGTCGTCCTTCCTCTCTTCTCCCTGCAGGTAACAGGGCTTTTTTTTGCAGGTTTCTTTTTACTCCTTTCTACAATTGTTCACAGGTTTTACATTTCTTACTTTATCAGACTCTTTTCTGCTATAGTGATTTGTTTTCTTTTTCTCTAAGTTCATCTGGGCAAGCATTTGACTAGCAGATAGTCCCCCTACCTATTTTTTTCTTTTTTTTTCTTTTTCCTTAATATTTCTGCCTCATGTTGTACTGTGGAAATGTATGTTTTATAGTAGGAGTGTATCAGGGCCTTGTGTCTGCAGGTGTTGAGACATTTCACCAATTTTACCTGAGAACGTGTTTGTGAGACTTGCTTAACCATGTCCTCCCGTTCAAACATTTTATTTCTATTTGTTTGCTGTTTTCAGACAGATTTAAAAAAAAATAAGAAATCAAGATTTGAACTGATTAGGAACATAAGCACAGAAAACATCAGCACAGAAATGTTTTAGACGTTTCATTATGATAACCTATAATATAACATAGGTATTCATTATGTTAATGGCCAAACCAAATGTATGTGGCCATGCTCTAACCTATTGAAACCCTTGTAATACGCATGAAGGTGTTATCCATGCACTTGGTTGGTATATAGCGTGAGGGAAATTGTCTTGTGTTGTAACAGATAATCTGTTTCTGTAGATTCATGGATGAATAGAATGCAGTTAAATTCACCTTAATTACATGAGAAGGAAGGTAGGGGAAGGAACCCCAGCCTCCAATGTTAATGGCAGTGCATTGTAGTAGGTGATGATATAAAAACCTTTTTCAAGATGACACGAGCAGGAATGTGATACAGATCTGAAACAGAGCAACGTACATTTATTCTCCACTTTTAGTCAATACAGAACAATATGGCTTCGGTTTTGATGCATCGTACTCAGTCTGCAGGCATGATTAACAGATACAATTATTCCCTGATTAGAGGGATATGGTTGTTCCTTGATTAAATTATTCCCTGCTTTTTCTTTAGGCTCAAAACACATCCCAACCTAAATCATCTCTTACTAAAACTAAATAATTCTTTCAGCCTTTTTTTTTGGTCATGCCTTTCCAGGCCTCAGAATCATGCTGTGGTTCTCATCAGAACTAACTGCAGTGCTTTCCCACCTTTCATGATATCCAGTTGTTTGTTTCCCATATGTGGATAGCGTTATGTCCCTACTGAACTGGATACAGCTGCTGTCAGGTTATATCTAATGGTAGTTTTCACTGACAGCTTAGTCAATTAGTGTGCACTTCAGTCAGGTTTAAGGAATGTCACTTGTCTGGAAAAGCTACCAAAAAGACCCAAACTGTCCTGAGAAAATTAATGACCATTTCTGGTATCTTGACTTGAATTCATGTCTGCGAAATGTCACCTTAAAAATGAATGTAGCCACATAAAACAATCCTAGTGCCCATAATATGCATTCAAACTCTCTTTTTTCTCCAATCTGGTTTCAGAACTACTTTATGCCGTGCCGTATATCACCCTCCCTTCTGCCTTCCATCCCTCTCAAATGGGTTTATGCAAGGCAGTAGACCTTGCATTGCTTGACACTGTTGAACCTGGCACAACTGGCCTAAATGAAGTCAGGAAATAGCTATTCTTAGCTTTTAACTGCATATTGTTTCAGTCAAAAACAGTCAAAATCAGTTGGGGCTTTTATGCAGCCGTGAATGACTCAAGAAGGTCCTAATGATGATCTTTTCCTTGAGGTACCCTGCAGTATAAAAGCCCACTGCAGGTGGGATGTTTCAGTGTATTCGGAGTAATTAAGAGGATGATTGTCTCCAAAACTCCTCATTAATTTTCAAAATTTGCATTTTGAAAGACTTGATTGCCCAGCAGTTTCACGCAAATATACAGAAGATTATTTTCCCTGTGTTACCTGTTGAATAAAGTTCTTAATGCATTTGATTAACTAATTATCTAAGGCAGTGGTGAGTGTTGAACTCAGTCAGTCCTGTAATTTCTTCCAACAAGAAGAAAATGCAAAAAAATGCTTGATAGTACCTAGAAGATTTTGGAACCTGTTTTCCAAAGCAGGTGGAGCAATTGCACGGTAGCTGCTCTGCGTGTGGGCTTCATTTCTGTGTTTTCAGCTCTACACAAAAGTGTGAGCATAGCTGGGAACGGAAACAAGGGTAATCTTTAGCACTGGGGGCTTGTTAAATCTGCAAAGCTGAACAAAGTGCTGTAAGTGCTGCAGTCCTTGCTGGTGTTTACACTAACCCGCTGAAAGGCATAGAAAAACACTGAAAGACAACAAAGGCCTGCACAGAGAAACGTGGTTCTGACAAATCATTTAGGAAAAAAGACTTTCTGCAAGCATGCACAGGATATAGATCAGGTTGAAAAAAGAGGGGAAGCTGTTTTCAAGAATTTCAAAACAAATACAGACCTAACCCTATCATATAGACCTTTTTTCCCTTTACTACTGAAAATCAAAGAGAATCAGTTATGCACAAGGATATTCTTGGTACTAAGTATTTAAAATTGTGGTCCCTGCTGTACACCCTTCTCATTAAGTAAGAGCACTTAATGCTTCTCCTTCTTATCCAGATGGATATGAAATTCAGAAAACAGTCTTTCTTGCAGTAATTTATGACTTCAGATGACATAGAGAAACAGAACGCCAAACATACCAAAAGCATCCCAAACATAGACAAAACATACCAAAGCAAAGAGACAAGTGGGAAAAAGCATTGGGCATCTTTGAGAATTTTCTGCTTTAATTCAGGTCCTGGAGCTTGCAGTGAGGATGGAGGGTTTTTGTTGTCCTTGGAATATCCGTGTGAGTTCTGGTTTCTGAGTAACCGCGGTGTTAGCGGCTGCATCTGGACCTGCTGCTGTTGAAAACAACCCAGTAGATTTCCAGCTCCTGTGCAGTAATTTCAGCCACGAGGAGCTGACTCAGAATCTTTACTCATGAAAATTTAATTGTAATGTTAGAACTGCTTTTGCTAGATTTCTGCAACACCCGTTCTCATATGTCTGTGTTATAACATTTCTTATATCCCCTGGTGCGGTGCATAGACCGCATAAGGCAGCCCCAAAATGCAATTGCAAACTCTGTAATTCATTTCCTTGGAGTTTTCAGTATCAGCAAATCGCAGAAGTTGATATCTGCTGGGATCCGTAACTGCTGCCTTTAAAACAATAACCTATAGCAGTGCCCTAAGCAACAATTATGCTCTACCCATTCAAAATTTGATTGAGCTTTTCCCAAGGAATATTATCTGCAGTCTTTTCTTTTGTATCTTTTTCTTACTTTAGGGCAGCTCAAATAATGAAAGAAATGCAGATGTATTTAAATAATTATTTTGTCTTTTTATTTAGCTTAGAAAAAGATTTTGTATTTTTTTCACTTGTTTGTTTTTAGGAGTTGAGAGCACACTGATTATGTTGTGTCCTTCTTGTAGAAATATGATGTGAGAGCAGATATGGGAATTGGTTAATGTTAAAGGATTCACTCTTGAATAATTGCTTTGCACCTTTAACTGTAGGCTTTTATGTAAAGTTACTAGAATCCAATACGATTTTATGTGGTCAAAATTGTCTAGAGTGAAAGGGATGTGAGTGCCAAATGGACAGTTTCCTGATTTGCAGGAGGGAACAAAGCATTTGTGTCTATGTCTGCATCTGAATTCACACAAAATTGCATATATAACCTAAGAGATTACTAGTAGTTGTTAGTTTTTTTTTTTTTTTTTTTTTCCTCTCTGTTAATAGGTGTATAACCACGGGAAACCACTGTACAGATGCTTATGAGACGTAGCCTTTTTTCCTTGTTTTCACTATACAGATACTGGTAGGTTTTAACACTTCTCTAGGGAATCCCGTCTCTCAAACAGGGCTGTCGGGGTTCCTGGCTGGAGGTGGAAGGAACCTCCCTTGCAAGGAGGACCCTCCTTTCAGCAGTGTCTCCATCCGCACCAAATAAGACCCTGGAAACTGCTCATCTTATACCCCAGCTGCCCATGATCCAGCATGTGCATGACTAGTTTGTGTTCTTTATTTTAAACCACATGTAGACATAACGTCTCCTGTCTTAACAGTGTGCAAAACAGTGTGCAAATGACCATTTCTTCATTTAAGCATACAGATAATGCCTACCAGTGGGTCTAAGCCTAGCAGAGCTGCTCAGGATCTCCACAGCTATCTGGAGTTTCCATCTGAAGAGCGTTTGCAGCCTTTGGGGTGTGCAGCTTGCTGGAAGTTCAATCACCCCCTTTGCGAATGCAGTTCGTTGTTCCAGCTGTGCGGACGAGCTGGGAAGCTCTGGGAGCACCAGGGAGGGAATGACAAGGGATGTTGGCTGTGCTCGATGGCACAACCCTCATACTGCACCACAGCTGTGGCCATTGGGCAGGCTGGACGTCTGCACTTGCATCACAGCTACAGCTTTGTCCCTAATGTTTGATTATGGCCACACTTGGTACCAGACAAAAGCCACAAACAAGCTACACTCCTTTTTTTTCTTATATGTAAAAGACAGATAAAAAGCATGTGTTTGGATGAAGTAGAATTGACCATCTATAAAGCTATTAATGAGACTGAAACTTCATCTTTCCTGAGATAGTTTTCTTTCTGCAGTTTTCTTTTTCCATTTTATCATTATATGTTTATAATTTACTTAAGCAATGGCCTTTCAATTAGCAAGGCCTACTCTCATGGGAGGAAATGTCTCTCCGAAGCAATCTTTGGATTATGTAATTATGCACCCCAAAATGCTTTTGTCTTTTGAGTAATTCGAAGTATTCCCCTGTATGTAGCAGTCTTTATACCCGGAAGATTATGTGACTTTCATCCCAGGATGTTGTGCAGTGGGATAGAAAGGAGTGTCTGTGTGGAACTGTATGTACGAGTATAAACTGCTAACTATTAGTGAAGAAATACTCTGCTAGTATAATTCTCTGTTTAATTCCATCGTGATAGCGCTCAGCAGGGTGTAATTTGTTCTGTCTTTTAGGATAAATGATCAGAAAAAATAAGAGGTTCTCTAGAATGACTCAAGCAAGTATTGTATTCTGAATTGTTGAATATAACAATATATGTGAAATTTGTCACTATATATTTGTTGGTTATTGGATACTCTTCTGATGTTCAAAGAATAAAATCAAATCTGCAATCAGCTTTAATATTATGGATTAAAATTCCTGTAAAAGCACCTAATTGTGGCGCATTTATTATTGCACAGACTTGAAACTGGTGTTGTGCCAGAAGTCTCTTACACCAACATGACAAGCAGACCTATGCAAACCTGCAGACAGGACCTCGTTTAGAAAAGAACCCCTGATTTCCCTTTGTGATACAGCCAGAAAAAAAAAAAAAAAAGTAATGGGGTCTCTTTTAAGCATGTAATTCCCATTACAAGAAGAGAATAGAACCAAGCTCCATAGCAAAGAAGCAGAGCCAATAAGGCAGGACATTTTTTATTGAAAAAAAAAAAAGAAAAAAAAAAGGAGATTTAAAATGTGTGTTGGAGCTGAAGAGTAGGATGCTTGTGAGGAATGGAGCTTGCTTGCTGGTGCCCACCAAAGAGAGGCCTGGCACAGCATCTGGGTGTACAGTGCTTTAAGGAGAGCTTTAAGAGCATGGGATTTAGTTTGCACCATTATCCAGTAGGAAAGGGGCACATGAACATCGTCTGTATCAATCCAAAACCCCTACTAGGTCCAAACCTGAAAGTACATGTTTCACATTGGTGTCATGAGATGAATTTTAGTGTGTTTGAGATGGGCTCTACAAAATGTCAGGACTGAGTAACAATATTGGCTAGTATAGATTTATTGCCTACATATAGATGTACTGAAAGCTAACTTGTGTAGACCCAGTGGAGATAGTAACCCAATATAACACTGATTATGACATGACTTTTTGGGTGAAAGTATAATGAATATTCATTCTGTTTTATCCATATTTTAAAACTTGAATTTGAATAAAATGTGTGCCAGAACTTTAATTTCTCTTTTATTTGAAATTTGAAAAATGTCATGACAAAGCCCAATCTATGGAAACTTATAACGGAAAATCCCTTTTTTTGCAAATAGCAAATTTTTGAAACAAATATTACTCACTATGTCTGGATATTGTCTACATAATCAGCAATTCCCAGAAGACACCAATTCACAAGGGTGTAGCAAAATGTGCTGTGGTTATTAGGGAAAGAATGCCGAAATTGGGCACACCTGTATCTCCATATCATAACCTGAATTGGGTCCATTGGTTCTTTTTTAGGAGATGCTATCTCTAAGATAACAAATACAACATTTAGAATAATCATCCTTATCTCACACTTGGGTAATACTTATTACTGTGAATATTATTGATGATCTTTATATTATGCTAAGCTACAAGTTGCCATTTCATGTGTTTGTTGTGTAATTTAAATGGTCAGACATGCAGGAAACTCGGGCTTCCCCTGTTATCCAAGTTTGTTCTTCCTTTGCCCTTCCTGCCCCCCTCGCCACATCCTGCAGGGAATCCCAGATAAGCCCTGTCTTTGGGATTTGTTCATTTCTCTCGTCCTATTCTGGAACTTCTTCATTTCTTAAGATTGATTCTACGCTTTGCAGTTTATTTTCCTGCTTGGATGGCAGCACACTGAAGCTCATTATTTTTCCTTCTGTTAGACCTAGCTCAAAACAGAGGCTTGGCATTAACTGCGCAGTGCAGTGTCGATGGAAATCACAAATTATCTATTAGACTGAGAGTTGTCCACAGCTAAAGATTAGATATCATCTGCCCTGGTGGCTTCACTGCCTGTCCATAGCCCAGCAGAAATTTAGCTACCGTGCTTCTTATTTGCAGAAGGATTTTTATTTAAACTTGGAACCTTAAAATAGCATGTTTTGCTTGTCATTTTTAAAATAATCATTCATTATTGATAAGGCATCTCTTCATAAACTTGAATTTTATTTATTTATTTATTTAATCTGTGGTCATAGACATTTTTTCCTTTCCTTCAGAGTTTTCATTTTCTCTTCCATTAACTAGATATAGCTCTTTTGTATGGGAAATGTCCTGCACTAAGTTTCAGTCGCTGATTTACAAGATGATATAGTTCAGACTTTTATTGTATATATTGTGCACTTAAGAGGTAGCGTGTTCATTCGGCAGGTGTTTCTTTGGTTCTTGGACACTTAGCTTGGGAGTTGACAGGACTCTTCTACTCCTCCTTTCCCCTTAGTAATAGTGACAGTTTGGATTGGTGGTGACGGAGAACCTCCAACATGAACATATGAAAAATAGCTTATTTGGTCAAATCCAAGCGACTAGATTTTCACCAAACTATGACTCTTGATAGGCTTTGTCCTTGTCTCTGAATTCATATTTTGGAACTTTTTCAGATCCACTTCTGAGTGAACTTTGTACAGCAAAAACTATGTCTATCATCTTGTTCATTTGTGAATTGTTTGCAAAAAAAAAAAAAATGCCTGAACTTAAGCCTTAATTCAGTTTATTGATAGTGTTCAATTTAATGCTGCATTGCATAACTGAAATTTGAGAGGGTCACTTGGGATGTTCCTGTTCCCTAATGCGAAGTACAGTAAATAGCCTGCAGCACGTTACTGAGCTTGATTTTTTAGAACAAAGCTTCCAGTGCCAGTGCTCACAAGTACATATTGAAAACTTTTTCTAATCTGTAAAACATGCTTAAAAATAGCTTTTTCCAAGATAACTTCTTGTCATTGAACTTGCTTTGCTAGACCTTTTAGTTTAGCTAAAGAAAATATATTTTTAAAGAAGTTATGGACAAAATCCAATTCGTGCGACTTTAACCAGCTTCCTTAATTGATGAACAGAATAAACAGTAGTGAGCATAATGCACAAATTGAATAAAAGCATACCTAGAGAAACAAATAAACAAAAAAGCCAACTTTTTAGGTTTTTATAAGCATGTATTTTGCCTAGGCACTCTAACTGCAGATATTAAAGGCAATTTTATGCACTTCAAGAGCAGTAATGGTGTGCTATTCCAGAGGTAACTGTGGAGTAAAAAGCATGAAGCAGAACCACACTAAAAAAAAACCCAAAACCAAAAAGCAACTAATAAACCTGTATGCTGAGAAAGATATTAGAAGAATATCCATTAATATGAATTAGAAAAGTGAATTAGAAAAGTGATAACACTTGCATGAGCCCACGTAGGCAGTTGTCTCTGCTTTCTAGATAACTGATGATGGAGGGTTCTGGTGACCTGGGTGGTAGAGGGATGTGGCCTGTGCAGGGCTGCTGTCCAGCTGTTCCCTTTTCCTGGGAAGCAGTGGTTGTCCAGCTGTTTTCCTGGGAAGCAGTGCTTGTCCAGCTGTTCCCTTTTCCTGGGAAGCAGTGCTTGTCCAGCCGTTTTCCTGGGAAGTGGCAGGTCTAGGTACCTAAGCACTGAATGGCTGGAGAGAGCCTGGGCTGGGCTGGTCAGGGTATTTCCTGCCCTCTCACTGTTCCTTCTGCAGACTCTGGGCACTTACCTTCTTTATTATTGTTTTTGCTGGTGTTATTTGAACATTAGAGACCTTACAGAGGACCTATGAGTGAGTGGTGCAAGCAGGAGAGGAACTTCCCTCTTGTGGAGGAAATTAAAAGGAAAAGTATAGCACACTTCGAATAAAAATGACTTTAAACAGAAAGTGATTTCCGTGTTCCTAATCTCTGTAACTACAGTTTTGCACTCTCCCATAGGCAAGGTTCTTAAAAACAAAGCAAAAACAAGACCTCAAGCCAAGAACAGCACTTATAATTTTAATGTGCTTACTGCAGTGCAATACATTGCACTGTGTTCCTTTATTTCATATGACGGTAGATGTTAAATGCCAATATGGATACATACGTTGTTGCTAATAAAAATATTGAAAAAATGGAATTATTGTGAAGTAGAAGAATAATGTGCATATGCATGTTTGAATCAAGGAGGAAGAACCTAGACAAATACCCAAAGAGTGGAAATCCTCTTTTACTTTTGCCTAAGCCCACCCCAAGTACCTTACTGAAACAGGCAGCATGTATCTTAGTTGCTCTTTTTGTATAATATAAAGGTCATTTCATAGAACTTCCAAGAAAAGCCACAGGAATTTATGGATTCCCACTGGGAGTCTAAATCAAAGGTCTGAACTCTTGAAAAGTGTTTTTAGTGCTTTCAATTTCTGTGCAGTTATTATAAGGAAATAGGCATTCAGGTCATTCAGGATCCAGAAGATATTAAATGATGATGTAGGAAATTTAGCCAGTAGGAAATCTAGGACTTTACATGACATTTGTTGTGGAAGTTATATGAAACCACCTTTGTGGTGAAGGAGTTTAAAGGATGAGGTTCCTTGTTATTTTTAGTACAAGTTTATTTCATAGAGTTCTTGTTGGTACTTGAAAGAAAATGTTTTCTTAGATTAATGTGAAGACCTCAGCACTAATAGAACTCTTCTAAACAATTCTCAGGTATAACTAAAAAAAAGCCCTAGAACTAATCAAACTTTTTTATTTGTTTCTGTTTTTGTTCATTCATATCTCATTTTTCACCTAACCAGAATTATGTACGTTATATTCCCTTATAAAGGGTGTTTGGAACTGAAGAAGCCACATATCATAAACAATTTTTTTGTAGAGTGCAGTTCAAAAGCGTATGTGCTGTGGTTTACATGACACCATGTGGATTAGAGATTGCAATCTCAGTGGCATAAGATGGAATAATTCAGAACATCTAATAATGTAAGGTAAGTGCTAATGGTTGAGTTTTGTAGAGGATGTTACCAAGCGTGGTGAAGAGGTACTCCAGAAGAAGAATTACCCATTACATTCATGTGCTAAAGGCATAGCAACTCTTCAGATGATTAAGGTACATTTTCAAAATTTTAGAGATAGAGCCTCAAATGGCTGCTGCAGCCTAATTAAGTCTAAATTTTGTTGTTTGCTTTGGAAAATTGGGATAGTCTGGATACTAATTCAAGCCATGTCATGCCATAGTGAGCCACTTGTAACAGAAACAAGTTCATGAATATTAGCTTCTTAGAGTAAAACCTGAAGATGACATTCAAGAACGATCTGAGAGGTCCCATCCTCTCATCCAAGGGGTTATACTAGAGACATATCCAAAGCAAACCCCCTCAATGCCATCAGGTCACAGGTACCAAAAGCTTTGCTCTACAGCTTTCTCGCACTGGTTTATTGATGCTATCCAGTTTGTCTTACAGAGGCAGATGGATCGTGACATACTACAGTTTGTACCTTGTTCAGCATCTTTTTTTTTCCTGATTAATAACTACCACAAAGTTTGTCTCAAATTAATGCTTGATATTAATATTCATGTTAATTTTATGTAGTAGCTGCCTTCAAAGGAGAAATTTTAATCATAAATATCAAAATAAACAATACAGAAGTCTGAGGGATTCAAAGATCGAAAAATTTGACTGATATATGCAATTTTTATAGGATTAGTGCAAGAAGGTAGTTTTCAGCCAAAATACCTCGTGTATCACGTGAAATGACTTTTTACCAGAAGAAAAAATTGTCTGTTTTATCAAATGCTGAACTTACATCACAGCCAAGTGCTCTGTTTCCACATTTTCAAAAATAAATATTTTAGGTTCCATGTATTGCCTTGTGTGTGTGTGTGTGTGTGTGTGCGCGCGCTGCAGTGACCCTACATATTTACGGCCCTTCTGTTATTTATTGCGCAGCAGTGTTCTTTGCTTGTTAAACATTAAGT